>NC_092092.1:56189017-56282319 GCF_045679555.1 Salvelinus alpinus | reverse complement strand
TCGTAACAATTTAGCTAGCCAGATAGTTAAACAGGAAAAAATGACCTAAAACTAATATTATGCAAGATAGATGTCAATTCTTCGTGGTTACAGTAGCTAGCTAACAATGCTTTGTGGCTATCTGGCTAGCTAACAGTACTAGTAGCTAGCCAGTCAGCCCTATTGACTAATTATGGGCTTGCGATCTAAGGTACTTAGGCAGGTAAACATGCCGAACAATACCAAATTACTCATGAACCATTAAGAGAGATCACCACTTAAGTGCTTTATTACAAGGTAAAACAAAAATAACAGGAGTCATACATGTATTTCTATCTCTATATTTATACATATTGAAAATAACTGGTATGTAGCACAGTTCTCTAGCACATACAAGTGCAAGCTAAATATCTGTAGCTGTTCATTTGTTAGTAAATGTTGGGAGCTGTGACTCTATCTATTCTACTGGAAGGCTGTCGTCTCCTCTGCTTACAGTAGAAAGGCCTTGGACCGATCCACTGAGACGCAGTGAGCATAAGAACGACAAAAGACAGGAAAACAGTGACCGTGTTCGGGCGACTAACATGCATATCCCCACGATCATCTGATCCTGATGTTATTCCACAGACAGCCAGCAGGGGGAAGTCCAGACTCACAGGTTTTTCTGCTATCATACACCCAAAACTCACTAACCATACAACTATTTCCACCACTAGGCTTACTGCAGTCACTGCTTCAACCGTTACTGAACTACCATGAAAAATACTTTTAGACAGCTGAAGCAAGCATACTTAAAAAAAAAAGTATCCTTTCTAGTTGACGAGGGATTTGGCAGTGCGGTCCTTGAGATTTCATACTTCTTATTGGAGGCACAGGGGGATTAGCTCAAATGGTAGAGCGCTCGCTTAGCATGCGAGAGGTAGCGGGATCGATGCCCGCATCCTCCAATTATTTAGTTTGGTTCAATCAGCACACATTGTTGTTGTAGCTCTGGACTGATTTAACTAATCGAAGGATTAGTTACCAAATTGAAACAAGTGTGCTTGTCTGGCTCTAAAATGTAAATGTGTATTGTTGGGGGTACCCGAGGACTACAGTTGGGAAACACCAGTGGAAGGTAGAGCGTGGTGACGAGTTGAAATTTTAATTAAAAATAGGCCTATCGGTAGACGCTGCTATCGTGGCTGTTAATAATATATTAGGCTAAGTACTGTTTTATACTCTGTACTTTCAATTGTTTTGAGTCCATGACATATTTCTCATGCAGTGTTTTAGTAGGATTATTTAGGGACAGTTCAAAAATTACTGGGTGAGTGGAGGCTTGTAACTCTCAAACTCTAGGGGTGTTTCTCCAAACATACTACCTACCATGCTCCACACTCATGCTCCGAATGTTTTCTCCAGTACGTTCTCTTGAGTATGTTCTTGTGAGGACGAGAGTGGGGAGAATACATAAAACAATACATTTAAGAAGCACTCGCACAACCCCTACTGTATTACCTCACGCTTCACCGCCCCATTCACTGAACCTCCTTCCAGCCAGGACAATGGCAACAATAGACGAAACAAGATATACACAAAGCGAACATTGGACTTCATAATTATCAGCTACATATGTGAATCGTAACAATTTAGCTAGCCAGATAGTTAAACAGGAAAAAATGACCTAAAACTAATATTATGCAAGATAGATGTCAATTCTTCGTGGTTACAGTAGCTAGCTAACAATGCTTTGTGGCTATCTGGCTAGCTAACAGTACTAGTAGCTAGCCAGTCAGCCCTATTGACTAATTATGGGCTTGCGATCTAAGGTACTTAGGCAGGTAAACATGCCGAACAATACCAAATTACTCATGAACCATTAAGAGAGATCACCACTTAAGTGCTTTATTACAAGGTAAAACAAAAATAACAGGAGTCATACATGTATTTCTATCTCTATATTTATACATATTGAAAATAACTGGTATGTAGCACAGTTCTCTAGCACATACAAGTGCAAGCTAAATATCTGTAGCTGTTCATTTGTTAGTAAATGTTGGGAGCTGTGACTCTATCTATTCTACTGGAAGGCTGTCCTCTCCTCTGCTTACAGTAGAAAGGCCTTGGACCGATCCACTGAGACGCAGTGAGCATAAGAACGACAAAAGACAGGAAAACAGTGACCGTGTTCGGGCGACTAACATGCATATCCCCACGATCATCTGATCCTGATGTTATTCCACAGACAGCCAGCAGGGGGAAGTCCAGACTCACAGGTTTTTCTGCTATCATACACCCAAAACTCACTAACCATACAACTATTTCCACCACTAGGCTTACTGCAGTCACTGCTTCAACCGTTACTGAACTACCATGAAAAATACATTTAGACAGCTGAAGCAAGCATACTTAAAAAAAAAAGTATCCTTTCTAGTTGACGAGGGATTTGGCAGTGCGGTCCTTGAGATTTCATACTTCTTATTGGAGGCACAGGGGGATTAGCTCAAATGGTAGAGCGCTCGCTTAGCATGCGAGAGGTAGCGGGATCGATGCCCGCATCCTCCAATTATTTAGTTTGGTTCAATCAGCACACATTGTTGTTGTAGCTCTGGACTGATTTAACTAATCGAAGGATTAGTTACCAAATTGAAACAAGTGTGCTTGTCTGGCTCTAAAATGTAAATGTGTATTGTTGGGGGTACCCGAGGACTACAGTTGGGAAACACCAGTGGAAGGTAGAGCGTGGTGACGAGTTGAAATTTTAATTAAAAATAGGCCTATCGGTAGACGCTGCTATCGTGGCTGTTAATAATATATTAGGCTAAGTACTGTTTTATACTCTGTACTTTCAATTGTTTTGAGTCCATGACATATTTCTCATGCAGTGTTTTAGTAGGATTATTTAGGGACAGTTCAAAAATTACTGGGTGAGTGGAGGCTTGTAACTCTCAAACTCTAGGGGTGTTTCTCCAAACATACTACCTACCATGCTCCACACTCATGCTCCGAATGTTTTCTCCAGTACGTTCTCTTGAGTATGTTCTTGTGAGGACGAGAGTGGGGAGAATACATAAAACAATACATTTAAGAAGCACTCGCACAACCCCTACTGTATTACCTCACGCTTCACCGCCCCATTCACTGAACCTCCTTCCAGCCAGGACAATGGCAACAATAGACGAAACAAGATATACACAAAGCGAACATTGGACTTCATAATTATCAGCTACATATGTGAATCGTAACAATTTAGCTAGCCAGATAGTTAAACAGGAAAAAATGACCTAAAACTAATATTATGCAAGATAGATGTCAATTCTTCGTGGTTACAGTAGCTAGCTAACAATGCTTTGTGGCTATCTGGCTAGCTAACAGTACTAGTAGCTAGCCAGTCAGCCCTATTGACTAATTATGGGCTTGCGATCTAAGGTACTTAGGCAGGTAAACATGCCGAACAATACCAAATTACTCATGAACCATTAAGAGAGATCACCACTTAAGTGCTTTATTACAAGGTAAAACAAAAATAACAGGAGTCATACATGTATTTCTATCTCTATATTTATACATATTGAAAATAACTGGTATGTAGCACAGTTCTCTAGCACATACAAGTGCAAGCTAAATATCTGTAGCTGTTCATTTGTTAGTAAATGTTGGGAGCTGTGACTCTATCTATTCTACTGGAAGGCTGTCCTCTCCTCTGCTTACAGTAGAAAGGCCTTGGACCGATCCACTGAGACGCAGTGAGCATAAGAACGACAAAAGACAGGAAAACAGTGACCGTGTTCGGGCGACTAACATGCATATCCCCACGATCATCTGATCCTGATGTTATTCCACAGACAGCCAGCAGGGGGAAGTCCAGACTCACAGGTTTTTCTGCTATCATACACCCAAAACTCACTAACCATACAACTATTTCCACCACTAGGCTTACTGCAGTCACTGCTTCAACCGTTACTGAACTACCATGAAAAATACATTTAGACAGCTGAAGCAAGCATACTTAAAAAAAAAAGTATCCTTTCTAGTTGACGAGGGATTTGGCAGTGCGGTCCTTGAGATTTCATACTTCTTATTGGAGGCACAGGGGGATTAGCTCAAATGGTAGAGCGCTCGCTTAGCATGCGAGAGGTAGCGGGATCGATGCCCGCATCCTCCAATTATTTAGTTTGGTTCAATCAGCACACATTGTTGTTGTAGCTCTGGACTGATTTAACTAATCGAAGGATTAGTTACCAAATTGAAACAAGTGTGCTTGTCTGGCTCTAAAATGTAAATGTGTATTGTTGGGGGTACCCGAGGACTACAGTTGGGAAACACCAGTGGAAGGTAGAGCGTGGTGACGAGTTGAAATTTTAATTAAAAATAGGCCTATCGGTAGACGCTGCTATCGTGGCTGTTAATAATATATTAGGCTAAGTACTGTTTTATACTCTGTACTTTCAATTGTTTTGAGTCCATGACATATTTCTCATGCAGTGTTTTAGTAGGATTATTTAGGGACAGTTCAAAAATTACTGGGTGAGTGGAGGCTTGTAACTCTCAAACTCTAGGGGTGTTTCTCCAAACATACTACCTACCATGCTCCACACTCATGCTCCGAATGTTTTCTCCAGTACGTTCTCTTGAGTATGTTCTTGTGAGGACGAGAGTGGGGAGAATACATAAAACAATACATTTAAGAAGCACTCGCACAACCCCTACTGTATTACCTCACGCTTCACCGCCCCATTCACTGAACCTCCTTCCAGCCAGGACAATGGCAACAATAGACGAAACAAGATATACACAAAGCGAACATTGGACTTCATAATTATCAGCTACATATGTGAATCGTAACAATTTAGCTAGCCAGATAGTTAAACAGGAAAAAATGACCTAAAACTAATATTATGCAAGATAGATGTCAATTCTTCGTGGTTACAGTAGCTAGCTAACAATGCTTTGTGGCTATCTGGCTAGCTAACAGTACTAGTAGCTAGCCAGTCAGCCCTATTGACTAATTATGGGCTTGCGATCTAAGGTACTTAGGCAGGTAAACATGCCGAACAATACCAAATTACTCATGAACCATTAAGAGAGATCACCACTTAAGTGCTTTATTACAAGGTAAAACAAAAATAACAGGAGTCATACATGTATTTCTATCTCTATATTTATACATATTGAAAATAACTGGTATGTAGCACAGTTCTCTAGCACATACAAGTGCAAGCTAAATATCTGTAGCTGTTCATTTGTTAGTAAATGTTGGGAGCTGTGACTCTATCTATTCTACTGGAAGGCTGTCCTCTCCTCTGCTTACAGTAGAAAGGCCTTGGACCGATCCACTGAGACGCAGTGAGCATAAGAACGACAAAAGACAGGAAAACAGTGACCGTGTTCGGGCGACTAACATGCATATCCCCACGATCATCTGATCCTGATGTTATTCCACAGACAGCCAGCAGGGGGAAGTCCAGACTCACAGGTTTTTCTGCTATCATACACCCAAAACTCACTAACCATACAACTATTTCCACCACTAGGCTTACTGCAGTCACTGCTTCAACCGTTACTGAACTACCATGAAAAATACATTTAGACAGCTGAAGCAAGCATACTTAAAAAAAAAAGTATCCTTTCTAGTTGACGAGGGATTTGGCAGTGCGGTCCTTGAGATTTCATACTTCTTATTGGAGGCACAGGGGGATTAGCTCAAATGGTAGAGCGCTCGCTTAGCATGCGAGAGGTAGCGGGATCGATGCCCGCATCCTCCAATTATTTAGTTTGGTTCAATCAGCACACATTGTTGTTGTAGCTCTGGACTGATTTAACTAATCGAAGGATTAGTTACCAAATTGAAACAAGTGTGCTTGTCTGGCTCTAAAATGTAAATGTGTATTGTTGGGGGTACCCGAGGACTACAGTTGGGAAACACCAGTGGAAGGTAGAGCGTGGTGACGAGTTGAAATTTTAATTAAAAATAGGCCTATCGGTAGACGCTGCTATCGTGGCTGTTAATAATATATTAGGCTAAGTACTGTTTTATACTCTGTACTTTCAATTGTTTTGAGTCCATGACATATTTCTCATGCAGTGTTTTAGTAGGATTATTTAGGGACAGTTCAAAAATTACTGGGTGAGTGGAGGCTTGTAACTCTCAAACTCTAGGGGTGTTTCTCCAAACATACTACCTACCATGCTCCACACTCATGCTCCGAATGTTTTCTCCAGTACGTTCTCTTGAGTATGTTCTTGTGAGGACGAGAGTGGGGAGAATACATAAAACAATACATTTAAGAAGCACTCGCACAACCCCTACTGTATTACCTCACGCTTCACCGCCCCATTCACTGAACCTCCTTCCAGCCAGGACAATGGCAACAATAGACGAAACAAGATATACACAAAGCGAACATTGGACTTCATAATTATCAGCTACATATGTGAATCGTAACAATTTAGCTAGCCAGATAGTTAAACAGGAAAAAATGACCTAAAACTAATATTATGCAAGATAGATGTCAATTCTTCGTGGTTACAGTAGCTAGCTAACAATGCTTTGTGGCTATCTGGCTAGCTAACAGTACTAGTAGCTAGCCAGTCAGCCCTATTGACTAATTATGGGCTTGCGATCTAAGGTACTTAGGCAGGTAAACATGCCGAACAATACCAAATTACTCATGAACCATTAAGAGAGATCACCACTTAAGTGCTTTATTACAAGGTAAAACAAAAATAACAGGAGTCATACATGTATTTCTATCTCTATATTTATACATATTGAAAATAACTGGTATGTAGCACAGTTCTCTAGCACATACAAGTGCAAGCTAAATATCTGTAGCTGTTCATTTGTTAGTAAATGTTGGGAGCTGTGACTCTATCTATTCTACTGGAAGGCTGTCCTCTCCTCTGCTTACAGTAGAAAGGCCTTGGACCGATCCACTGAGACGCAGTGAGCATAAGAACGACAAAAGACAGGAAAACAGTGACCGTGTTCGGGCGACTAACATGCATATCCCCACGATCATCTGATCCTGATGTTATTCCACAGACAGCCAGCAGGGGGAAGTCCAGACTCACAGGTTTTTCTGCTATCATACACCCAAAACTCACTAACCATACAACTATTTCCACCACTAGGCTTACTGCAGTCACTGCTTCAACCGTTACTGAACTACCATGAAAAATACATTTAGACAGCTGAAGCAAGCATACTTAAAAAAAAAAGTATCCTTTCTAGTTGACGAGGGATTTGGCAGTGCGGTCCTTGAGATTTCATACTTCTTATTGGAGGCACAGGGGGATTAGCTCAAATGGTAGAGCGCTCGCTTAGCATGCGAGAGGTAGCGGGATCGATGCCCGCATCCTCCAATTATTTAGTTTGGTTCAATCAGCACACATTGTTGTTGTAGCTCTGGACTGATTTAACTAATCGAAGGATTAGTTACCAAATTGAAACAAGTGTGCTTGTCTGGCTCTAAAATGTAAATGTGTATTGTTGGGGGTACCCGAGGACTACAGTTGGGAAACACCAGTGGAAGGTAGAGCGTGGTGACGAGTTGAAATTTTAATTAAAAATAGGCCTATCGGTAGACGCTGCTATCGTGGCTGTTAATAATATATTAGGCTAAGTACTGTTTTATACTCTGTACTTTCAATTGTTTTGAGTCCATGACATATTTCTCATGCAGTGTTTTAGTAGGATTATTTAGGGACAGTTCAAAAATTACTGGGTGAGTGGAGGCTTGTAACTCTCAAACTCTAGGGGTGTTTCTCCAAACATACTACCTACCATGCTCCACACTCATGCTCCGAATGTTTTCTCCAGTACGTTCTCTTGAGTATGTTCTTGTGAGGACGAGAGTGGGGAGAATACATAAAACAATACATTTAAGAAGCACTCGCACAACCCCTACTGTATTACCTCACGCTTCACCGCCCCATTCACTGAACCTCCTTCCAGCCAGGACAATGGCAACAATAGACGAAACAAGATATACACAAAGCGAACATTGGACTTCATAATTATCAGCTACATATGTGAATCGTAACAATTTAGCTAGCCAGATAGTTAAACAGGAAAAAATGACCTAAAACTAATATTATGCAAGATAGATGTCAATTCTTCGTGGTTACAGTAGCTAGCTAACAATGCTTTGTGGCTATCTGGCTAGCTAACAGTACTAGTAGCTAGCCAGTCAGCCCTATTGACTAATTATGGGCTTGCGATCTAAGGTACTTAGGCAGGTAAACATGCCGAACAATACCAAATTACTCATGAACCATTAAGAGAGATCACCACTTAAGTGCTTTATTACAAGGTAAAACAAAAATAACAGGAGTCATACATGTATTTCTATCTCTATATTTATACATATTGAAAATAACTGGTATGTAGCACAGTTCTCTAGCACATACAAGTGCAAGCTAAATATCTGTAGCTGTTCATTTGTTAGTAAATGTTGGGAGCTGTGACTCTATCTATTCTACTGGAAGGCTGTCCTCTCCTCTGCTTACAGTAGAAAGGCCTTGGACCGATCCACTGAGACGCAGTGAGCATAAGAACGACAAAAGACAGGAAAACAGTGACCGTGTTCGGGCGACTAACATGCATATCCCCACGATCATCTGATCCTGATGTTATTCCACAGACAGCCAGCAGGGGGAAGTCCAGACTCACAGGTTTTTCTGCTATCATACACCCAAAACTCACTAACCATACAACTATTTCCACCACTAGGCTTACTGCAGTCACTGCTTCAACCGTTACTGAACTACCATGAAAAATACATTTAGACAGCTGAAGCAAGCATACTTAAAAAAAAAAGTATCCTTTCTAGTTGACGAGGGATTTGGCAGTGCGGTCCTTGAGATTTCATACTTCTTATTGGAGGCACAGGGGGATTAGCTCAAATGGTAGAGCGCTCGCTTAGCATGCGAGAGGTAGCGGGATCGATGCCCGCATCCTCCAATTATTTAGTTTGGTTCAATCAGCACACATTGTTGTTGTAGCTCTGGACTGATTTAACTAATCGAAGGATTAGTTACCAAATTGAAACAAGTGTGCTTGTCTGGCTCTAAAATGTAAATGTGTATTGTTGGGGGTACCCGAGGACTACAGTTGGGAAACACCAGTGGAAGGTAGAGCGTGGTGACGAGTTGAAATTTTAATTAAAAATAGGCCTATCGGTAGACGCTGCTATCGTGGCTGTTAATAATATATTAGGCTAAGTACTGTTTTATACTCTGTACTTTTAATTGTTTTGAGTCCATGACATATTTCTCATGCAGTGTTTTAGTAGGATTATTTAGGGACAGTTCAAAAATTACTGGGTGAGTGGAGGCTTGTAACTCTCAAACTCTAGGGGTGTTTCTCCAAACATACTACCTACCATGCTCCACACTCATGCTCCGAATGTTTTCTCCAGTACGTTCTCTTGAGTATGTTCTTGTGAGGACGAGAGTGGGGAGAATACATAAAACAATACATTTAAGAAGCACTCGCACAACCCCTACTGTATTACCTCACGCTTCACCGCCCCATTCACTGAACCTCCTTCCAGCCAGGACAATGGCAACAATAGACGAAACAAGATATACACAAAGCGAACATTGGACTTCATAATTATCAGCTACATATGTGAATCGTAACAATTTAGCTAGCCAGATAGTTAAACAGGAAAAAATGACCTAAAACTAATATTATGCAAGATAGATGTCAATTCTTCGTGGTTACAGTAGCTAGCTAACAATGCTTTGTGGCTATCTGGCTAGCTAACAGTACTAGTAGCTAGCCAGTCAGCCCTATTGACTAATTATGGGCTTGCGATCTAAGGTACTTAGGCAGGTAAACATGCCGAACAATACCAAATTACTCATGAACCATTAAGAGAGATCACCACTTAAGTGCTTTATTACAAGGTAAAACAAAAATAACAGGAGTCATACATGTATTTCTATCTCTATATTTATACATATTGAAAATAACTGGTATGTAGCACAGTTCTCTAGCACATACAAGTGCAAGCTAAATATCTGTAGCTGTTCATTTGTTAGTAAATGTTGGGAGCTGTGACTCTATCTATTCTACTGGAAGGCTGTCCTCTCCTCTGCTTACAGTAGAAAGGCCTTGGACCGATCCACTGAGACGCAGTGAGCATAAGAACGACAAAAGACAGGAAAACAGTGACCGTGTTCGGGCGACTAACATGCATATCCCCACGATCATCTGATCCTGATGTTATTCCACAGACAGCCAGCAGGGGGAAGTCCAGACTCACAGGTTTTTCTGCTATCATACACCCAAAACTCACTAACCATACAACTATTTCCACCACTAGGCTTACTGCAGTCACTGCTTCAACCGTTACTGAACTACCATGAAAAATACATTTAGACAGCTGAAGCAAGCATACTTAAAAAAAAAAGTATCCTTTCTAGTTGACGAGGGATTTGGCAGTGCGGTCCTTGAGATTTCATACTTCTTATTGGAGGCACAGGGGGATTAGCTCAAATGGTAGAGCGCTCGCTTAGCATGCGAGAGGTAGCGGGATCGATGCCCGCATCCTCCAATTATTTAGTTTGGTTCAATCAGCACACATTGTTGTTGTAGCTCTGGACTGATTTAACTAATCGAAGGATTAGTTACCAAATTGAAACAAGTGTGCTTGTCTGGCTCTAAAATGTAAATGTGTATTGTTGGGGGTACCCGAGGACTACAGTTGGGAAACACCAGTGGAAGGTAGAGCGTGGTGACGAGTTGAAATTTTAATTAAAAATAGGCCTATCGGTAGACGCTGCTATCGTGGCTGTTAATAATATATTAGGCTAAGTACTGTTTTATACTCTGTACTTTTAATTGTTTTGAGTCCATGACATATTTCTCATGCAGTGTTTTAGTAGGATTATTTAGGGACAGTTCAAAAATTACTGGGTGAGTGGAGGCTTGTAACTCTCAAACTCTAGGGGTGTTTCTCCAAACATACTACCTACCATGCTCCACACTCATGCTCCGAATGTTTTCTCCAGTACGTTCTCTTGAGTATGTTCTTGTGAGGACGAGAGTGGGGAGAATACATAAAACAATACATTTAAGAAGCACTCGCACAACCCCTACTGTATTACCTCACGCTTCACCGCCCCATTCACTGAACCTCCTTCCAGCCAGGACAATGGCAACAATAGACGAAACAAGATATACACAAAGCGAACATTGGACTTCATAATTATCAGCTACATATGTGAATCGTAACAATTTAGCTAGCCAGATAGTTAAACAGGAAAAAATGACCTAAAACTAATATTATGCAAGATAGATGTCAATTCTTCGTGGTTACAGTAGCTAGCTAACAATGCTTTGTGGCTATCTGGCTAGCTAACAGTACTAGTAGCTAGCCAGTCAGCCCTATTGACTAATTATGGGCTTGCGATCTAAGGTACTTAGGCAGGTAAACATGCCGAACAATACCAAATTACTCATGAACCATTAAGAGAGATCACCACTTAAGTGCTTTATTACAAGGTAAAACAAAAATAACAGGAGTCATACATGTATTTCTATCTCTATATTTATACATATTGAAAATAACTGGTATGTAGCACAGTTCTCTAGCACATACAAGTGCAAGCTAAATATCTGTAGCTGTTCATTTGTTAGTAAATGTTGGGAGCTGTGACTCTATCTATTCTACTGGAAGGCTGTCCTCTCCTCTGCTTACAGTAGAAAGGCCTTGGACCGATCCACTGAGACGCAGTGAGCATAAGAACGACAAAAGACAGGAAAACAGTGACCGTGTTCGGGCGACTAACATGCATATCCCCACGATCATCTGATCCTGATGTTATTCCACAGACAGCCAGCAGGGGGAAGTCCAGACTCACAGGTTTTTCTGCTATCATACACCCAAAACTCACTAACCATACAACTATTTCCACCACTAGGCTTACTGCAGTCACTGCTTCAACCGTTACTGAACTACCATGAAAAATACATTTAGACAGCTGAAGCAAGCATACTTAAAAAAAAAAGTATCCTTTCTAGTTGACGAGGGATTTGGCAGTGCGGTCCTTGAGATTTCATACTTCTTATTGGAGGCACAGGGGGATTAGCTCAAATGGTAGAGCGCTCGCTTAGCATGCGAGAGGTAGCGGGATCGATGCCCGCATCCTCCAATTATTTAGTTTGGTTCAATCAGCACACATTGTTGTTGTAGCTCTGGACTGATTTAACTAATCGAAGGATTAGTTACCAAATTGAAACAAGTGTGCTTGTCTGGCTCTAAAATGTAAATGTGTATTGTTGGGGGTACCCGAGGACTACAGTTGGGAAACACCAGTGGAAGGTAGAGCGTGGTGACGAGTTGAAATTTTAATTAAAAATAGGCCTATCGGTAGACGCTGCTATCGTGGCTGTTAATAATATATTAGGCTAAGTACTGTTTTATACTCTGTACTTTCAATTGTTTTGAGTCCATGACATATTTCTCATGCAGTGTTTTAGTAGGATTATTTAGGGACAGTTCAAAAATTACTGGGTGAGTGGAGGCTTGTAACTCTCAAACTCTAGGGGTGTTTCTCCAAACATACTACCTACCATGCTCCACACTCATGCTCCGAATGTTTTCTCCAGTACGTTCTCTTGAGTATGTTCTTGTGAGGACGAGAGTGGGGAGAATACATAAAACAATACATTTAAGAAGCACTCGCACAACCCCTACTGTATTACCTCACGCTTCACCGCCCCATTCACTGAACCTCCTTCCAGCCAGGACAATGGCAACAATAGACGAAACAAGATATACACAAAGCGAACATTGGACTTCATAATTATCAGCTACATATGTGAATCGTAACAATTTAGCTAGCCAGATAGTTAAACAGGAAAAAATGACCTAAAACTAATATTATGCAAGATAGATGTCAATTCTTCGTGGTTACAGTAGCTAGCTAACAATGCTTTGTGGCTATCTGGCTAGCTAACAGTACTAGTAGCTAGCCAGTCAGCCCTATTGACTAATTATGGGCTTGCGATCTAAGGTACTTAGGCAGGTAAACATGCCGAACAATACCAAATTACTCATGAACCATTAAGAGAGATCACCACTTAAGTGCTTTATTACAAGGTAAAACAAAAATAACAGGAGTCATACATGTATTTCTATCTCTATATTTATACATATTGAAAATAACTGGTATGTAGCACAGTTCTCTAGCACATACAAGTGCAAGCTAAATATCTGTAGCTGTTCATTTGTTAGTAAATGTTGGGAGCTGTGACTCTATCTATTCTACTGGAAGGCTGTCCTCTCCTCTGCTTACAGTAGAAAGGCCTTGGACCGATCCACTGAGACGCAGTGAGCATAAGAACGACAAAAGACAGGAAAACAGTGACCGTGTTCGGGCGACTAACATGCATATCCCCACGATCATCTGATCCTGATGTTATTCCACAGACAGCCAGCAGGGGGAAGTCCAGACTCACAGGTTTTTCTGCTATCATACACCCAAAACTCACTAACCATACAACTATTTCCACCACTAGGCTTACTGCAGTCACTGCTTCAACCGTTACTGAACTACCATGAAAAATACATTTAGACAGCTGAAGCAAGCATACTTAAAAAAAAAAGTATCCTTTCTAGTTGACGAGGGATTTGGCAGTGCGGTCCTTGAGATTTCATACTTCTTATTGGAGGCACAGGGGGATTAGCTCAAATGGTAGAGCGCTCGCTTAGCATGCGAGAGGTAGCGGGATCGATGCCCGCATCCTCCAATTATTTAGTTTGGTTCAATCAGCACACATTGTTGTTGTAGCTCTGGACTGATTTAACTAATCGAAGGATTAGTTACCAAATTGAAACAAGTGTGCTTGTCTGGCTCTAAAATGTAAATGTGTATTGTTGGGGGTACCCGAGGACTACAGTTGGGAAACACCAGTGGAAGGTAGAGCGTGGTGACGAGTTGAAATTTTAATTAAAAATAGGCCTATCGGTAGACGCTGCTATCGTGGCTGTTAATAATATATTAGGCTAAGTACTGTTTTATACTCTGTACTTTCAATTGTTTTGAGTCCATGACATATTTCTCATGCAGTGTTTTAGTAGGATTATTTAGGGACAGTTCAAAAATTACTGGGTGAGTGGAGGCTTGTAACTCTCAAACTCTAGGGGTGTTTCTCCAAACATACTACCTACCATGCTCCACACTCATGCTCCGAATGTTTTCTCCAGTACGTTCTCTTGAGTATGTTCTTGTGAGGACGAGAGTGGGGAGAATACATAAAACAATACATTTAAGAAGCACTCGCACAACCCCTACTGTATTACCTCACGCTTCACCGCCCCATTCACTGAACCTCCTTCCAGCCAGGACAATGGCAACAATAGACGAAACAAGATATACACAAAGCGAACATTGGACTTCATAATTATCAGCTACATATGTGAATCGTAACAATTTAGCTAGCCAGATAGTTAAACAGGAAAAAATGACCTAAAACTAATATTATGCAAGATAGATGTCAATTCTTCGTGGTTACAGTAGCTAGCTAACAATGCTTTGTGGCTATCTGGCTAGCTAACAGTACTAGTAGCTAGCCAGTCAGCCCTATTGACTAATTATGGGCTTGCGATCTAAGGTACTTAGGCAGGTAAACATGCCGAACAATACCAAATTACTCATGAACCATTAAGAGAGATCACCACTTAAGTGCTTTATTACAAGGTAAAACAAAAATAACAGGAGTCATACATGTATTTCTATCTCTATATTTATACATATTGAAAATAACTGGTATGTAGCACAGTTCTCTAGCACATACAAGTGCAAGCTAAATATCTGTAGCTGTTCATTTGTTAGTAAATGTTGGGAGCTGTGACTCTATCTATTCTACTGGAAGGCTGTCCTCTCCTCTGCTTACAGTAGAAAGGCCTTGGACCGATCCACTGAGACGCAGTGAGCATAAGAACGACAAAAGACAGGAAAACAGTGACCGTGTTCGGGCGACTAACATGCATATCCCCACGATCATCTGATCCTGATGTTATTCCACAGACAGCCAGCAGGGGGAAGTCCAGACTCACAGGTTTTTCTGCTATCATACACCCAAAACTCACTAACCATACAACTATTTCCACCACTAGGCTTACTGCAGTCACTGCTTCAACCGTTACTGAACTACCATGAAAAATACATTTAGACAGCTGAAGCAAGCATACTTAAAAAAAAAAGTATCCTTTCTAGTTGACGAGGGATTTGGCAGTGCGGTCCTTGAGATTTCATACTTCTTATTGGAGGCACAGGGGGATTAGCTCAAATGGTAGAGCGCTCGCTTAGCATGCGAGAGGTAGCGGGATCGATGCCCGCATCCTCCAATTATTTAGTTTGGTTCAATCAGCACACATTGTTGTTGTAGCTCTGGACTGATTTAACTAATCGAAGGATTAGTTACCAAATTGAAACAAGTGTGCTTGTCTGGCTCTAAAATGTAAATGTGTATTGTTGGGGGTACCCGAGGACTACAGTTGGGAAACACCAGTGGAAGGTAGAGCGTGGTGACGAGTTGAAATTTTAATTAAAAATAGGCCTATCGGTAGACGCTGCTATCGTGGCTGTTAATAATATATTAGGCTAAGTACTGTTTTATACTCTGTACTTTCAATTGTTTTGAGTCCATGACATATTTCTCATGCAGTGTTTTAGTAGGATTATTTAGGGACAGTTCAAAAATTACTGGGTGAGTGGAGGCTTGTAACTCTCAAACTCTAGGGGTGTTTCTCCAAACATACTACCTACCATGCTCCACACTCATGCTCCGAATGTTTTCTCCAGTACGTTCTCTTGAGTATGTTCTTGTGAGGACGAGAGTGGGGAGAATACATAAAACAATACATTTAAGAAGCACTCGCACAACCCCTACTGTATTACCTCACGCTTCACCGCCCCATTCACTGAACCTCCTTCCAGCCAGGACAATGGCAACAATAGACGAAACAAGATATACACAAAGCGAACATTGGACTTCATAATTATCAGCTACATATGTGAATCGTAACAATTTAGCTAGCCAGATAGTTAAACAGGAAAAAATGACCTAAAACTAATATTATGCAAGATAGATGTCAATTCTTCGTGGTTACAGTAGCTAGCTAACAATGCTTTGTGGCTATCTGGCTAGCTAACAGTACTAGTAGCTAGCCAGTCAGCCCTATTGACTAATTATGGGCTTGCGATCTAAGGTACTTAGGCAGGTAAACATGCCGAACAATACCAAATTACTCATGAACCATTAAGAGAGATCACCACTTAAGTGCTTTATTACAAGGTAAAACAAAAATAACAGGAGTCATACATGTATTTCTATCTCTATATTTATACATATTGAAAATAACTGGTATGTAGCACAGTTCTCTAGCACATACAAGTGCAAGCTAAATATCTGTAGCTGTTCATTTGTTAGTAAATGTTGGGAGCTGTGACTCTATCTATTCTACTGGAAGGCTGTCCTCTCCTCTGCTTACAGTAGAAAGGCCTTGGACCGATCCACTGAGACGCAGTGAGCATAAGAACGACAAAAGACAGGAAAACAGTGACCGTGTTCGGGCGACTAACATGCATATCCCCACGATCATCTGATCCTGATGTTATTCCACAGACAGCCAGCAGGGGGAAGTCCAGACTCACAGGTTTTTCTGCTATCATACACCCAAAACTCACTAACCATACAACTATTTCCACCACTAGGCTTACTGCAGTCACTGCTTCAACCGTTACTGAACTACCATGAAAAATACATTTAGACAGCTGAAGCAAGCATACTTAAAAAAAAAAGTATCCTTTCTAGTTGACGAGGGATTTGGCAGTGCGGTCCTTGAGATTTCATACTTCTTATTGGAGGCACAGGGGGATTAGCTCAAATGGTAGAGCGCTCGCTTAGCATGCGAGAGGTAGCGGGATCGATGCCCGCATCCTCCAATTATTTAGTTTGGTTCAATCAGCACACATTGTTGTTGTAGCTCTGGACTGATTTAACTAATCGAAGGATTAGTTACCAAATTGAAACAAGTGTGCTTGTCTGGCTCTAAAATGTAAATGTGTATTGTTGGGGGTACCCGAGGACTACAGTTGGGAAACACCAGTGGAAGGTAGAGCGTGGTGACGAGTTGAAATTTTAATTAAAAATAGGCCTATCGGTAGACGCTGCTATCGTGGCTGTTAATAATATATTAGGCTAAGTACTGTTTTATACTCTGTACTTTCAATTGTTTTGAGTCCATGACATATTTCTCATGCAGTGTTTTAGTAGGATTATTTAGGGACAGTTCAAAAATTACTGGGTGAGTGGAGGCTTGTAACTCTCAAACTCTAGGGGTGTTTCTCCAAACATACTACCTACCATGCTCCACACTCATGCTCCGAATGTTTTCTCCAGTACGTTCTCTTGAGTATGTTCTTGTGAGGACGAGAGTGGGGAGAATACATAAAACAATACATTTAAGAAGCACTCGCACAACCCCTACTGTATTACCTCACGCTTCACCGCCCCATTCACTGAACCTCCTTCCAGCCAGGACAATGGCAACAATAGACGAAACAAGATATACACAAAGCGAACATTGGACTTCATAATTATCAGCTACATATGTGAATCGTAACAATTTAGCTAGCCAGATAGTTAAACAGGAAAAAATGACCTAAAACTAATATTATGCAAGATAGATGTCAATTCTTCGTGGTTACAGTAGCTAGCTAACAATGCTTTGTGGCTATCTGGCTAGCTAACAGTACTAGTAGCTAGCCAGTCAGCCCTATTGACTAATTATGGGCTTGCGATCTAAGGTACTTAGGCAGGTAAACATGCCGAACAATACCAAATTACTCATGAACCATTAAGAGAGATCACCACTTAAGTGCTTTATTACAAGGTAAAACAAAAATAACAGGAGTCATACATGTATTTCTATCTCTATATTTATACATATTGAAAATAACTGGTATGTAGCACAGTTCTCTAGCACATACAAGTGCAAGCTAAATATCTGTAGCTGTTCATTTGTTAGTAAATGTTGGGAGCTGTGACTCTATCTATTCTACTGGAAGGCTGTCCTCTCCTCTGCTTACAGTAGAAAGGCCTTGGACCGATCCACTGAGACGCAGTGAGCATAAGAACGACAAAAGACAGGAAAACAGTGACCGTGTTCGGGCGACTAACATGCATATCCCCACGATCATCTGATCCTGATGTTATTCCACAGACAGCCAGCAGGGGGAAGTCCAGACTCACAGGTTTTTCTGCTATCATACACCCAAAACTCACTAACCATACAACTATTTCCACCACTAGGCTTACTGCAGTCACTGCTTCAACCGTTACTGAACTACCATGAAAAATACATTTAGACAGCTGAAGCAAGCATACTTAAAAAAAAAAGTATCCTTTCTAGTTGACGAGGGATTTGGCAGTGCGGTCCTTGAGATTTCATACTTCTTATTGGAGGCACAGGGGGATTAGCTCAAATGGTAGAGCGCTCGCTTAGCATGCGAGAGGTAGCGGGATCGATGCCCGCATCCTCCAATTATTTAGTTTGGTTCAATCAGCACACATTGTTGTTGTAGCTCTGGACTGATTTAACTAATCGAAGGATTAGTTACCAAATTGAAACAAGTGTGCTTGTCTGGCTCTAAAATGTAAATGTGTATTGTTGGGGGTACCCGAGGACTACAGTTGGGAAACACCAGTGGAAGGTAGAGCGTGGTGACGAGTTGAAATTTTAATTAAAAATAGGCCTATCGGTAGACGCTGCTATCGTGGCTGTTAATAATATATTAGGCTAAGTACTGTTTTATACTCTGTACTTTCAATTGTTTTGAGTCCATGACATATTTCTCATGCAGTGTTTTAGTAGGATTATTTAGGGACAGTTCAAAAATTACTGGGTGAGTGGAGGCTTGTAACTCTCAAACTCTAGGGGTGTTTCTCCAAACATACTACCTACCATGCTCCACACTCATGCTCCGAATGTTTTCTCCAGTACGTTCTCTTGAGTATGTTCTTGTGAGGACGAGAGTGGGGAGAATACATAAAACAATACATTTAAGAAGCACTCGCACAACCCCTACTGTATTACCTCACGCTTCACCGCCCCATTCACTGAACCTCCTTCCAGCCAGGACAATGGTAACAATAGACGAAACAAGATATACACAAAGCGAACATTGGACTTCATAATTATCAGCTACATATGTGAATCGTAACAATTTAGCTAGCCAGATAGTTAAACAGGAAAAAATGACCTAAAACTAATATTATGCAAGATAGATGTCAATTCTTCGTGGTTACAGTAGCTAGCTAACAATGCTTTGTGGCTATCTGGCTAGCTAACAGTACTAGTAGCTAGCCAGTCAGCCCTATTGACTAATTATGGGCTTGCGATCTAAGGTACTTAGGCAGGTAAACATGCCGAACAATACCAAATTACTCATGAACCATTAAGAGAGATCACCACTTAAGTGCTTTATTACAAGGTAAAACAAAAATAACAGGAGTCATACATGTATTTCTATCTCTATATTTATACATATTGAAAATAACTGGTATGTAGCACAGTTCTCTAGCACATACAAGTGCAAGCTAAATATCTGTAGCTGTTCATTTGTTAGTAAATGTTGGGAGCTGTGACTCTATCTATTCTACTGGAAGGCTGTCCTCTCCTCTGCTTACAGTAGAAAGGCCTTGGACCGATCCACTGAGACGCAGTGAGCATAAGAACGACAAAAGACAGGAAAACAGTGACCGTGTTCGGGCGACTAACATGCATATCCCCACGATCATCTGATCCTGATGTTATTCCACAGACAGCCAGCAGGGGGAAGTCCAGACTCACAGGTTTTTCTGCTATCATACACCCAAAACTCACTAACCATACAACTATTTCCACCACTAGGCTTACTGCAGTCACTGCTTCAACCGTTACTGAACTACCATGAAAAATACATTTAGACAGCTGAAGCAAGCATACTTAAAAAAAAAAGTATCCTTTCTAGTTGACGAGGGATTTGGCAGTGCGGTCCTTGAGATTTCATACTTCTTATTGGAGGCACAGGGGGATTAGCTCAAATGGTAGAGCGCTCGCTTAGCATGCGAGAGGTAGCGGGATCGATGCCCGCATCCTCCAATTATTTAGTTTGGTTCAATCAGCACACATTGTTGTTGTAGCTCTGGACTGATTTAACTAATCGAAGGATTAGTTACCAAATTGAAACAAGTGTGCTTGTCTGGCTCTAAAATGTAAATGTGTATTGTTGGGGGTACCCGAGGACTACAGTTGGGAAACACCAGTGGAAGGTAGAGCGTGGTGACGAGTTGAAATTTTAATTAAAAATAGGCCTATCGGTAGACGCTGCTATCGTGGCTGTTAATAATATATTAGGCTAAGTACTGTTTTATACTCTGTACTTTCAATTGTTTTGAGTCCATGACATATTTCTCATGCAGTGTTTTAGTAGGATTATTTAGGGACAGTTCAAAAATTACTGGGTGAGTGGAGGCTTGTAACTCTCAAACTCTAGGGGTGTTTCTCCAAACATACTACCTACCATGCTCCACACTCATGCTCCGAATGTTTTCTCCAGTACGTTCTCTTGAGTATGTTCTTGTGAGGACGAGAGTGGGGAGAATACATAAAACAATACATTTAAGAAGCACTCGCACAACCCCTACTGTATTACCTCACGCTTCACCGCCCCATTCACTGAACCTCCTTCCAGCCAGGACAATGGTAACAATAGACGAAACAAGATATACACAAAGCGAACATTGGACTTCATAATTATCAGCTACATATGTGAATCGTAACAATTTAGCTAGCCAGATAGTTAAACAGGAAAAAATGACCTAAAACTAATATTATGCAAGATAGATGTCAATTCTTCGTGGTTACAGTAGCTAGCTAACAATGCTTTGTGGCTATCTGGCTAGCTAACAGTACTAGTAGCTAGCCAGTCAGCCCTATTGACTAATTATGGGCTTGCGATCTAAGGTACTTAGGCAGGTAAACATGCCGAACAATACCAAATTACTCATGAACCATTAAGAGAGATCACCACTTAAGTGCTTTATTACAAGGTAAAACAAAAATAACAGGAGTCATACATGTATTTCTATCTCTATATTTATACATATTGAAAATAACTGGTATGTAGCACAGTTCTCTAGCACATACAAGTGCAAGCTAAATATCTGTAGCTGTTCATTTGTTAGTAAATGTTGGGAGCTGTGACTCTATCTATTCTACTGGAAGGCTGTCCTCTCCTCTGCTTACAGTAGAAAGGCCTTGGACCGATCCACTGAGACGCAGTGAGCATAAGAACGACAAAAGACAGGAAAACAGTGACCGTGTTCGGGCGACTAACATGCATATCCCCACGATCATCTGATCCTGATGTTATTCCACAGACAGCCAGCAGGGGGAAGTCCAGACTCACAGGTTTTTCTGCTATCATACACCCAAAACTCACTAACCATACAACTATTTCCACCACTAGGCTTACTGCAGTCACTGCTTCAACCGTTACTGAACTACCATGAAAAATACATTTAGACAGCTGAAGCAAGCATACTTAAAAAAAAAAGTATCCTTTCTAGTTGACGAGGGATTTGGCAGTGCGGTCCTTGAGATTTCATACTTCTTATTGGAGGCACAGGGGGATTAGCTCAAATGGTAGAGCGCTCGCTTAGCATGCGAGAGGTAGCGGGATCGATGCCCGCATCCTCCAATTATTTAGTTTGGTTCAATCAGCACACATTGTTGTTGTAGCTCTGGACTGATTTAACTAATCGAAGGATTAGTTACCAAATTGAAACAAGTGTGCTTGTCTGGCTCTAAAATGTAAATGTGTATTGTTGGGGGTACCCGAGGACTACAGTTGGGAAACACCAGTGGAAGGTAGAGCGTGGTGACGAGTTGAAATTTTAATTAAAAATAGGCCTATCGGTAGACGCTGCTATCGTGGCTGTTAATAATATATTAGGCTAAGTACTGTTTTATACTCTGTACTTTCAATTGTTTTGAGTCCATGACATATTTCTCATGCAGTGTTTTAGTAGGATTATTTAGGGACAGTTCAAAAATTACTGGGTGAGTGGAGGCTTGTAACTCTCAAACTCTAGGGGTGTTTCTCCAAACATACTACCTACCATGCTCCACACTCATGCTCCGAATGTTTTCTCCAGTACGTTCTCTTGAGTATGTTCTTGTGAGGACGAGAGTGGGGAGAATACATAAAACAATACATTTAAGAAGCACTCGCACAACCCCTACTGTATTACCTCACGCTTCACCGCCCCATTCACTGAACCTCCTTCCAGCCAGGACAATGGTAACAATAGACGAAACAAGATATACACAAAGCGAACATTGGACTTCATAATTATCAGCTACATATGTGAATCGTAACAATTTAGCTAGCCAGATAGTTAAACAGGAAAAAATGACCTAAAACTAATATTATGCAAGATAGATGTCAATTCTTCGTGGTTACAGTAGCTAGCTAACAATGCTTTGTGGCTATCTGGCTAGCTAACAGTACTAGTAGCTAGCCAGTCAGCCCTATTGACTAATTATGGGCTTGCGATCTAAGGTACTTAGGCAGGTAAACATGCCGAACAATACCAAATTACTCATGAACCATTAAGAGAGATCACCACTTAAGTGCTTTATTACAAGGTAAAACAAAAATAACAGGAGTCATACATGTATTTCTATCTCTATATTTATACATATTGAAAATAACTGGTATGTAGCACAGTTCTCTAGCACATACAAGTGCAAGCTAAATATCTGTAGCTGTTCATTTGTTAGTAAATGTTGGGAGCTGTGACTCTATCTATTCTACTGGAAGGCTGTCCTCTCCTCTGCTTACAGTAGAAAGGCCTTGGACCGATCCACTGAGACGCAGTGAGCATAAGAACGACAAAAGACAGGAAAACAGTGACCGTGTTCGGGCGACTAACATGCATATCCCCACGATCATCTGATCCTGATGTTATTCCACAGACAGCCAGCAGGGGGAAGTCCAGACTCACAGGTTTTTCTGCTATCATACACCCAAAACTCACTAACCATACAACTATTTCCACCACTAGGCTTACTGCAGTCACTGCTTCAACCGTTACTGAACTACCATGAAAAATACATTTAGACAGCTGAAGCAAGCATACTTAAAAAAAAAAGTATCCTTTCTAGTTGACGAGGGATTTGGCAGTGCGGTCCTTGAGATTTCATACTTCTTATTGGAGGCACAGGGGGATTAGCTCAAATGGTAGAGCGCTCGCTTAGCATGCGAGAGGTAGCGGGATCGATGCCCGCATCCTCCAATTATTTAGTTTGGTTCAATCAGCACACATTGTTGTTGTAGCTCTGGACTGATTTAACTAATCGAAGGATTAGTTACCAAATTGAAACAAGTGTGCTTGTCTGGCTCTAAAATGTAAATGTGTATTGTTGGGGGTACCCGAGGACTACAGTTGGGAAACACCAGTGGAAGGTAGAGCGTGGTGACGAGTTGAAATTTTAATTAAAAATAGGCCTATCGGTAGACGCTGCTATCGTGGCTGTTAATAATATATTAGGCTAAGTACTGTTTTATACTCTGTACTTTCAATTGTTTTGAGTCCATGACATATTTCTCATGCAGTGTTTTAGTAGGATTATTTAGGGACAGTTCAAAAATTACTGGGTGAGTGGAGGCTTGTAACTCTCAAACTCTAGGGGTGTTTCTCCAAACATACTACCTACCATGCTCCACACTCATGCTCCGAATGTTTTCTCCAGTACGTTCTCTTGAGTATGTTCTTGTGAGGACGAGAGTGGGGAGAATACATAAAACAATACATTTAAGAAGCACTCGCACAACCCCTACTGTATTACCTCACGCTTCACCGCCCCATTCACTGAACCTCCTTCCAGCCAGGACAATGGTAACAATAGACGAAACAAGATATACACAAAGCGAACATTGGACTTCATAATTATCAGCTACATATGTGAATCGTAACAATTTAGCTAGCCAGATAGTTAAACAGGAAAAAATGACCTAAAACTAATATTATGCAAGATAGATGTCAATTCTTCGTGGTTACAGTAGCTAGCTAACAATGCTTTGTGGCTATCTGGCTAGCTAACAGTACTAGTAGCTAGCCAGTCAGCCCTATTGACTAATTATGGGCTTGCGATCTAAGGTACTTAGGCAGGTAAACATGCCGAACAATACCAAATTACTCATGAACCATTAAGAGAGATCACCACTTAAGTGCTTTATTACAAGGTAAAACAAAAATAACAGGAGTCATACATGTATTTCTATCTCTATATTTATACATATTGAAAATAACTGGTATGTAGCACAGTTCTCTAGCACATACAAGTGCAAGCTAAATATCTGTAGCTGTTCATTTGTTAGTAAATGTTGGGAGCTGTGACTCTATCTATTCTACTGGAAGGCTGTCCTCTCCTCTGCTTACAGTAGAAAGGCCTTGGACCGATCCACTGAGACGCAGTGAGCATAAGAACGACAAAAGACAGGAAAACAGTGACCGTGTTCGGGCGACTAACATGCATATCCCCACGATCATCTGATCCTGATGTTATTCCACAGACAGCCAGCAGGGGGAAGTCCAGACTCACAGGTTTTTCTGCTATCATACACCCAAAACTCACTAACCATACAACTATTTCCACCACTAGGCTTACTGCAGTCACTGCTTCAACCGTTACTGAACTACCATGAAAAATACATTTAGACAGCTGAAGCAAGCATACTTAAAAAAAAAAGTATCCTTTCTAGTTGACGAGGGATTTGGCAGTGCGGTCCTTGAGATTTCATACTTCTTATTGGAGGCACAGGGGGATTAGCTCAAATGGTAGAGCGCTCGCTTAGCATGCGAGAGGTAGCGGGATCGATGCCCGCATCCTCCAATTATTTAGTTTGGTTCAATCAGCACACATTGTTGTTGTAGCTCTGGACTGATTTAACTAATCGAAGGATTAGTTACCAAATTGAAACAAGTGTGCTTGTCTGGCTCTAAAATGTAAATGTGTATTGTTGGGGGTACCCGAGGACTACAGTTGGGAAACACCAGTGGAAGGTAGAGCGTGGTGACGAGTTGAAATTTTAATTAAAAATAGGCCTATCGGTAGACGCTGCTATCGTGGCTGTTAATAATATATTAGGCTAAGTACTGTTTTATACTCTGTACTTTCAATTGTTTTGAGTCCATGACATATTTCTCATGCAGTGTTTTAGTAGGATTATTTAGGGACAGTTCAAAAATTACTGGGTGAGTGGAGGCTTGTAACTCTCAAACTCTAGGGGTGTTTCTCCAAACATACTACCTACCATGCTCCACACTCATGCTCCGAATGTTTTCTCCAGTACGTTCTCTTGAGTATGTTCTTGTGAGGACGAGAGTGGGGAGAATACATAAAACAATACATTTAAGAAGCACTCGCACAACCCCTACTGTATTACCTCACGCTTCACCGCCCCATTCACTGAACCTCCTTCCAGCCAGGACAATGGTAACAATAGACGAAACAAGATATACACAAAGCGAACATTGGACTTCATAATTATCAGCTACATATGTGAATCGTAACAATTTAGCTAGCCAGATAGTTAAACAGGAAAAAATGACCTAAAACTAATATTATGCAAGATAGATGTCAATTCTTCGTGGTTACAGTAGCTAGCTAACAATGCTTTGTGGCTATCTGGCTAGCTAACAGTACTAGTAGCTAGCCAGTCAGCCCTATTGACTAATTATGGGCTTGCGATCTAAGGTACTTAGGCAGGTAAACATGCCGAACAATACCAAATTACTCATGAACCATTAAGAGAGATCACCACTTAAGTGCTTTATTACAAGGTAAAACAAAAATAACAGGAGTCATACATGTATTTCTATCTCTATATTTATACATATTGAAAATAACTGGTATGTAGCACAGTTCTCTAGCACATACAAGTGCAAGCTAAATATCTGTAGCTGTTCATTTGTTAGTAAATGTTGGGAGCTGTGACTCTATCTATTCTACTGGAAGGCTGTCCTCTCCTCTGCTTACAGTAGAAAGGCCTTGGACCGATCCACTGAGACGCAGTGAGCATAAGAACGACAAAAGACAGGAAAACAGTGACCGTGTTCGGGCGACTAACATGCATATCCCCACGATCATCTGATCCTGATGTTATTCCACAGACAGCCAGCAGGGGGAAGTCCAGACTCACAGGTTTTTCTGCTATCATACACCCAAAACTCACTAACCATACAACTATTTCCACCACTAGGCTTACTGCAGTCACTGCTTCAACCGTTACTGAACTACCATGAAAAATACATTTAGACAGCTGAAGCAAGCATACTTAAAAAAAAAAGTATCCTTTCTAGTTGACGAGGGATTTGGCAGTGCGGTCCTTGAGATTTCATACTTCTTATTGGAGGCACAGGGGGATTAGCTCAAATGGTAGAGCGCTCGCTTAGCATGCGAGAGGTAGCGGGATCGATGCCCGCATCCTCCAATTATTTAGTTTGGTTCAATCAGCACACATTGTTGTTGTAGCTCTGGACTGATTTAACTAATCGAAGGATTAGTTACCAAATTGAAACAAGTGTGCTTGTCTGGCTCTAAAATGTAAATGTGTATTGTTGGGGGTACCCGAGGACTACAGTTGGGAAACACCAGTGGAAGGTAGAGCGTGGTGACGAGTTGAAATTTTAATTAAAAATAGGCCTATCGGTAGACGCTGCTATCGTGGCTGTTAATAATATATTAGGCTAAGTACTGTTTTATACTCTGTACTTTCAATTGTTTTGAGTCCATGACATATTTCTCATGCAGTGTTTTAGTAGGATTATTTAGGGACAGTTCAAAAATTACTGGGTGAGTGGAGGCTTGTAACTCTCAAACTCTAGGGGTGTTTCTCCAAACATACTACCTACCATGCTCCACACTCATGCTCCGAATGTTTTCTCCAGTACGTTCTCTTGAGTATGTTCTTGTGAGGACGAGAGTGGGGAGAATACATAAAACAATACATTTAAGAAGCACTCGCACAACCCCTACTGTATTACCTCACGCTTCACCGCCCCATTCACTGAACCTCCTTCCAGCCAGGACAATGGTAACAATAGACGAAACAAGATATACACAAAGCGAACATTGGACTTCATAATTATCAGCTACATATGTGAATCGTAACAATTTAGCTAGCCAGATAGTTAAACAGGAAAAAATGACCTAAAACTAATATTATGCAAGATAGATGTCAATTCTTCGTGGTTACAGTAGCTAGCTAACAATGCTTTGTGGCTATCTGGCTAGCTAACAGTACTAGTAGCTAGCCAGTCAGCCCTATTGACTAATTATGGGCTTGCGATCTAAGGTACTTAGGCAGGTAAACATGCCGAACAATACCAAATTACTCATGAACCATTAAGAGAGATCACCACTTAAGTGCTTTATTACAAGGTAAAACAAAAATAACAGGAGTCATACATGTATTTCTATCTCTATATTTATACATATTGAAAATAACTGGTATGTAGCACAGTTCTCTAGCACATACAAGTGCAAGCTAAATATCTGTAGCTGTTCATTTGTTAGTAAATGTTGGGAGCTGTGACTCTATCTATTCTACTGGAAGGCTGTCCTCTCCTCTGCTTACAGTAGAAAGGCCTTGGACCGATCCACTGAGACGCAGTGAGCATAAGAACGACAAAAGACAGGAAAACAGTGACCGTGTTCGGGCGACTAACATGCATATCCCCACGATCATCTGATCCTGATGTTATTCCACAGACAGCCAGCAGGGGGAAGTCCAGACTCACAGGTTTTTCTGCTATCATACACCCAAAACTCACTAACCATACAACTATTTCCACCACTAGGCTTACTGCAGTCACTGCTTCAACCGTTACTGAACTACCATGAAAAATACATTTAGACAGCTGAAGCAAGCATACTTAAAAAAAAAAGTATCCTTTCTAGTTGACGAGGGATTTGGCAGTGCGGTCCTTGAGATTTCATACTTCTTATTGGAGGCACAGGGGGATTAGCTCAAATGGTAGAGCGCTCGCTTAGCATGCGAGAGGTAGCGGGATCGATGCCCGCATCCTCCAATTATTTAGTTTGGTTCAATCAGCACACATTGTTGTTGTAGCTCTGGACTGATTTAACTAATCGAAGGATTAGTTACCAAATTGAAACAAGTGTGCTTGTCTGGCTCTAAAATGTAAATGTGTATTGTTGGGGGTACCCGAGGACTACAGTTGGGAAACACCAGTGGAAGGTAGAGCGTGGTGACGAGTTGAAATTTTAATTAAAAATAGGCCTATCGGTAGACGCTGCTATCGTGGCTGTTAATAATATATTAGGCTAAGTACTGTTTTATACTCTGTACTTTCAATTGTTTTGAGTCCATGACATATTTCTCATGCAGTGTTTTAGTAGGATTATTTAGGGACAGTTCAAAAATTACTGGGTGAGTGGAGGCTTGTAACTCTCAAACTCTAGGGGTGTTTCTCCAAACATACTACCTACCATGCTCCACACTCATGCTCCGAATGTTTTCTCCAGTACGTTCTCTTGAGTATGTTCTTGTGAGGACGAGAGTGGGGAGAATACATAAAACAATACATTTAAGAAGCACTCGCACAACCCCTACTGTATTACCTCACGCTTCACCGCCCCATTCACTGAACCTCCTTCCAGCCAGGACAATGGTAACAATAGACGAAACAAGATATACACAAAGCGAACATTGGACTTCATAATTATCAGCTACATATGTGAATCGTAACAATTTAGCTAGCCAGATAGTTAAACAGGAAAAAATGACCTAAAACTAATATTATGCAAGATAGATGTCAATTCTTCGTGGTTACAGTAGCTAGCTAACAATGCTTTGTGGCTATCTGGCTAGCTAACAGTACTAGTAGCTAGCCAGTCAGCCCTATTGACTAATTATGGGCTTGCGATCTAAGGTACTTAGGCAGGTAAACATGCCGAACAATACCAAATTACTCATGAACCATTAAGAGAGATCACCACTTAAGTGCTTTATTACAAGGTAAAACAAAAATAACAGGAGTCATACATGTATTTCTATCTCTATATTTATACATATTGAAAATAACTGGTATGTAGCACAGTTCTCTAGCACATACAAGTGCAAGCTAAATATCTGTAGCTGTTCATTTGTTAGTAAATGTTGGGAGCTGTGACTCTATCTATTCTACTGGAAGGCTGTCCTCTCCTCTGCTTACAGTAGAAAGGCCTTGGACCGATCCACTGAGACGCAGTGAGCATAAGAACGACAAAAGACAGGAAAACAGTGACCGTGTTCGGGCGACTAACATGCATATCCCCACGATCATCTGATCCTGATGTTATTCCACAGACAGCCAGCAGGGGGAAGTCCAGACTCACAGGTTTTTCTGCTATCATACACCCAAAACTCACTAACCATACAACTATTTCCACCACTAGGCTTACTGCAGTCACTGCTTCAACCGTTACTGAACTACCATGAAAAATACATTTAGACAGCTGAAGCAAGCATACTTAAAAAAAAAAGTATCCTTTCTAGTTGACGAGGGATTTGGCAGTGCGGTCCTTGAGATTTCATACTTCTTATTGGAGGCACAGGGGGATTAGCTCAAATGGTAGAGCGCTCGCTTAGCATGCGAGAGGTAGCGGGATCGATGCCCGCATCCTCCAATTATTTAGTTTGGTTCAATCAGCACACATTGTTGTTGTAGCTCTGGACTGATTTAACTAATCGAAGGATTAGTTACCAAATTGAAACAAGTGTGCTTGTCTGGCTCTAAAATGTAAATGTGTATTGTTGGGGGTACCCGAGGACTACAGTTGGGAAACACCAGTGGAAGGTAGAGCGTGGTGACGAGTTGAAATTTTAATTAAAAATAGGCCTATCGGTAGACGCTGCTATCGTGGCTGTTAATAATATATTAGGCTAAGTACTGTTTTATACTCTGTACTTTCAATTGTTTTGAGTCCATGACATATTTCTCATGCAGTGTTTTAGTAGGATTATTTAGGGACAGTTCAAAAATTACTGGGTGAGTGGAGGCTTGTAACTCTCAAACTCTAGGGGTGTTTCTCCAAACATACTACCTACCATGCTCCACACTCATGCTCCGAATGTTTTCTCCAGTACGTTCTCTTGAGTATGTTCTTGTGAGGACGAGAGTGGGGAGAATACATAAAACAATACATTTAAGAAGCACTCGCACAACCCCTACTGTATTACCTCACGCTTCACCGCCCCATTCACTGAACCTCCTTCCAGCCAGGACAATGGTAACAATAGACGAAACAAGATATACACAAAGCGAACATTGGACTTCATAATTATCAGCTACATATGTGAATCGTAACAATTTAGCTAGCCAGATAGTTAAACAGGAAAAAATGACCTAAAACTAATATTATGCAAGATAGATGTCAATTCTTCGTGGTTACAGTAGCTAGCTAACAATGCTTTGTGGCTATCTGGCTAGCTAACAGTACTAGTAGCTAGCCAGTCAGCCCTATTGACTAATTATGGGCTTGCGATCTAAGGTACTTAGGCAGGTAAACATGCCGAACAATACCAAATTACTCATGAACCATTAAGAGAGATCACCACTTAAGTGCTTTATTACAAGGTAAAACAAAAATAACAGGAGTCATACATGTATTTCTATCTCTATATTTATACATATTGAAAATAACTGGTATGTAGCACAGTTCTCTAGCACATACAAGTGCAAGCTAAATATCTGTAGCTGTTCATTTGTTAGTAAATGTTGGGAGCTGTGACTCTATCTATTCTACTGGAAGGCTGTCCTCTCCTCTGCTTACAGTAGAAAGGCCTTGGACCGATCCACTGAGACGCAGTGAGCATAAGAACGACAAAAGACAGGAAAACAGTGACCGTGTTCGGGCGACTAACATGCATATCCCCACGATCATCTGATCCTGATGTTATTCCACAGACAGCCAGCAGGGGGAAGTCCAGACTCACAGGTTTTTCTGCTATCATACACCCAAAACTCACTAACCATACAACTATTTCCACCACTAGGCTTACTGCAGTCACTGCTTCAACCGTTACTGAACTACCATGAAAAATACATTTAGACAGCTGAAGCAAGCATACTTAAAAAAAAAAGTATCCTTTCTAGTTGACGAGGGATTTGGCAGTGCGGTCCTTGAGATTTCATACTTCTTATTGGAGGCACAGGGGGATTAGCTCAAATGGTAGAGCGCTCGCTTAGCATGCGAGAGGTAGCGGGATCGATGCCCGCATCCTCCAATTATTTAGTTTGGTTCAATCAGCACACATTGTTGTTGTAGCTCTGGACTGATTTAACTAATCGAAGGATTAGTTACCAAATTGAAACAAGTGTGCTTGTCTGGCTCTAAAATGTAAATGTGTATTGTTGGGGGTACCCGAGGACTACAGTTGGGAAACACCAGTGGAAGGTAGAGCGTGGTGACGAGTTGAAATTTTAATTAAAAATAGGCCTATCGGTAGACGCTGCTATCGTGGCTGTTAATAATATATTAGGCTAAGTACTGTTTTATACTCTGTACTTTCAATTGTTTTGAGTCCATGACATATTTCTCATGCAGTGTTTTAGTAGGATTATTTAGGGACAGTTCAAAAATTACTGGGTGAGTGGAGGCTTGTAACTCTCAAACTCTAGGGGTGTTTCTCCAAACATACTACCTACCATGCTCCACACTCATGCTCCGAATGTTTTCTCCAGTACGTTCTCTTGAGTATGTTCTTGTGAGGACGAGAGTGGGGAGAATACATAAAACAATACATTTAAGAAGCACTCGCACAACCCCTACTGTATTACCTCACGCTTCACCGCCCCATTCACTGAACCTCCTTCCAGCCAGGACAATGGTAACAATAGACGAAACAAGATATACACAAAGCGAACATTGGACTTCATAATTATCAGCTACATATGTGAATCGTAACAATTTAGCTAGCCAGATAGTTAAACAGGAAAAAATGACCTAAAACTAATATTATGCAAGATAGATGTCAATTCTTCGTGGTTACAGTAGCTAGCTAACAATGCTTTGTGGCTATCTGGCTAGCTAACAGTACTAGTAGCTAGCCAGTCAGCCCTATTGACTAATTATGGGCTTGCGATCTAAGGTACTTAGGCAGGTAAACATGCCGAACAATACCAAATTACTCATGAACCATTAAGAGAGATCACCACTTAAGTGCTTTATTACAAGGTAAAACAAAAATAACAGGAGTCATACATGTATTTCTATCTCTATATTTATACATATTGAAAATAACTGGTATGTAGCACAGTTCTCTAGCACATACAAGTGCAAGCTAAATATCTGTAGCTGTTCATTTGTTAGTAAATGTTGGGAGCTGTGACTCTATCTATTCTACTGGAAGGCTGTCCTCTCCTCTGCTTACAGTAGAAAGGCCTTGGACCGATCCACTGAGACGCAGTGAGCATAAGAACGACAAAAGACAGGAAAACAGTGACCGTGTTCGGGCGACTAACATGCATATCCCCACGATCATCTGATCCTGATGTTATTCCACAGACAGCCAGCAGGGGGAAGTCCAGACTCACAGGTTTTTCTGCTATCATACACCCAAAACTCACTAACCATACAACTATTTCCACCACTAGGCTTACTGCAGTCACTGCTTCAACCGTTACTGAACTACCATGAAAAATACATTTAGACAGCTGAAGCAAGCATACTTAAAAAAAAAAGTATCCTTTCTAGTTGACGAGGGATTTGGCAGTGCGGTCCTTGAGATTTCATACTTCTTATTGGAGGCACAGGGGGATTAGCTCAAATGGTAGAGCGCTCGCTTAGCATGCGAGAGGTAGCGGGATCGATGCCCGCATCCTCCAATTATTTAGTTTGGTTCAATCAGCACACATTGTTGTTGTAGCTCTGGACTGATTTAACTAATCGAAGGATTAGTTACCAAATTGAAACAAGTGTGCTTGTCTGGCTCTAAAATGTAAATGTGTATTGTTGGGGGTACCCGAGGACTACAGTTGGGAAACACCAGTGGAAGGTAGAGCGTGGTGACGAGTTGAAATTTTAATTAAAAATAGGCCTATCGGTAGACGCTGCTATCGTGGCTGTTAATAATATATTAGGCTAAGTACTGTTTTATACTCTGTACTTTCAATTGTTTTGAGTCCATGACATATTTCTCATGCAGTGTTTTAGTAGGATTATTTAGGGACAGTTCAAAAATTACTGGGTGAGTGGAGGCTTGTAACTCTCAAACTCTAGGGGTGTTTCTCCAAACATACTACCTACCATGCTCCACACTCATGCTCCGAATGTTTTCTCCAGTACGTTCTCTTGAGTATGTTCTTGTGAGGACGAGAGTGGGGAGAATACATAAAACAATACATTTAAGAAGCACTCGCACAACCCCTACTGTATTACCTCACGCTTCACCGCCCCATTCACTGAACCTCCTTCCAGCCAGGACAATGGTAACAATAGACGAAACAAGATATACACAAAGCGAACATTGGACTTCATAATTATCAGCTACATATGTGAATCGTAACAATTTAGCTAGCCAGATAGTTAAACAGGAAAAAATGACCTAAAACTAATATTATGCAAGATAGATGTCAATTCTTCGTGGTTACAGTAGCTAGCTAACAATGCTTTGTGGCTATCTGGCTAGCTAACAGTACTAGTAGCTAGCCAGTCAGCCCTATTGACTAATTATGGGCTTGCGATCTAAGGTACTTAGGCAGGTAAACATGCCGAACAATACCAAATTACTCATGAACCATTAAGAGAGATCACCACTTAAGTGCTTTATTACAAGGTAAAACAAAAATAACAGGAGTCATACATGTATTTCTATCTCTATATTTATACATATTGAAAATAACTGGTATGTAGCACAGTTCTCTAGCACATACAAGTGCAAGCTAAATATCTGTAGCTGTTCATTTGTTAGTAAATGTTGGGAGCTGTGACTCTATCTATTCTACTGGAAGGCTGTCCTCTCCTCTGCTTACAGTAGAAAGGCCTTGGACCGATCCACTGAGACGCAGTGAGCATAAGAACGACAAAAGACAGGAAAACAGTGACCGTGTTCGGGCGACTAACATGCATATCCCCACGATCATCTGATCCTGATGTTATTCCACAGACAGCCAGCAGGGGGAAGTCCAGACTCACAGGTTTTTCTGCTATCATACACCCAAAACTCACTAACCATACAACTATTTCCACCACTAGGCTTACTGCAGTCACTGCTTCAACCGTTACTGAACTACCATGAAAAATACATTTAGACAGCTGAAGCAAGCATACTTAAAAAAAAAAGTATCCTTTCTAGTTGACGAGGGATTTGGCAGTGCGGTCCTTGAGATTTCATACTTCTTATTGGAGGCACAGGGGGATTAGCTCAAATGGTAGAGCGCTCGCTTAGCATGCGAGAGGTAGCGGGATCGATGCCCGCATCCTCCAATTATTTAGTTTGGTTCAATCAGCACACATTGTTGTTGTAGCTCTGGACTGATTTAACTAATCGAAGGATTAGTTACCAAATTGAAACAAGTGTGCTTGTCTGCCTCTAAAATGTAAATGTCTATTGTTGGGGGTACCCGAGGACTACAGTTGGGAAACACCAGTGGAAGGTAGAGCGTGGTGACGAGTTGAAATATTAATAAAAAATAGGCCTATCGGTAGACGCTGCTATCGTGGCTGTTAATAATATATTAGGCTAAGTACTGTTTTATACTCTGTACTTTCAATTGTTTAATGAGTCCATGACATATTTCTCATGCAGTGTTTTAGTAGGATTATTTAGGGACAGTTCAAAAATTACTGGGTGAGTGGAGGCTTGTAACTCTCAAACTCTAGGGGTGTTTCTCCAAACATACTACCTACCATGCTCCACACTCATGCTCCGAATGTTTTCTCCAGTACGTTCTCTTGAGTATGTTCTTGTGAGGACGAGAGTGGGGAGAATACATAAAACAATACATTTAAGAAGCACTCGCACAACCCCTACTGTATTACCTCACGCTTCACCGCCCCATTCACTGAACCTCCTTCCAGCCAGGACAATGGCAACAATAGACGAAACAAGATATACACAAAGCGAACATTGGACTTCATAATTATCAGCTACATATGTGAATCGTAATAATTTAGCTGCCATTGATGTCAATAAATGTCATTTTTTACGTTTGTGTCATATTTATTTGCATACTTTCCGTTGCAGCTTGCATCGATGCATGCTTCAATATAAGTACAAATGGAGTACGCATTCGAGAAGTGACCTATTGTACGCGCTACGTTTCGCAAACTTTTATTTGAACTCATTCTCCGACCCTCCCGTGCTGTACAGTGTTAATTACTGTATTTTTCAAATTTGACTTAATATCTATATCATAGTGCTCAATTTCTTAAAAATGTAGACGTACTAAAGAGATTAGAATAATTTCACAATTTCAGTAGCATTAATTAACATTTATTTCACAATATAATTTCAAGTAAATGTGATCGTGAATGCGTACTAAAAATATTTACACAAAGTGTGATGTTTAATTTTTTACTCAGAATGAAATATCAAGTAGGATCAGGTAAGTTGTCAAACAATGTATATCGAAATTTCACTATTAATCCTGTTACTAGTATGCAAATCAGACATTTCAGCATGGAATAAAAGTATTCTGGTAAGAATCATGTAAGCAAATCAGACATTTCAGCATGGAATAAAAGTATTCTGGTAAGAATCATGTAATAAATAATCAAACAGTGCAGATATGAATTGCCATAGTCAACTCAATCATCTTTTCCCTGTCAAAGTAGGATTTACCCTGCATCCTTCTCTTCCCGAATCTCTACTTTCCACTTGGAAGGCTATTTTGTTTTCTTGGCAGGCCCATTCTCCTCCCCCTTGGTTGTGCTGCTACAAGCTGTAAATATAAAGAAACAAACAAAAACACAAATACTTCTAGTAGCTACAGTAATTTAGCCAACACGCAGAGATCATATGGGGAGCTAAAAACATGAGATTAAACATCCTTTCAGTTTCTCTGTTAGCCCTAGCTAACTAGTTGTCTAGTTAGTTACCTAGCCCTATCATTTGCACTCGCCCTCAAAACACAATTTCAAAAGCAGCGATATATCCGAGAAATACCTATCTTACTCCAGAAATATATCATATTACAAAGTCAGAAGGTAATTAACGTGCTACTTACCTCTGATCGCGTCTGGCTAAGAACCCACAAATAAAAATATCCTCAGGAGTGAAGACGTGCACTTCACCATAGAAGAAGGGGGAAAAGGGATAGCTGGGTCAATTCTTCATCATGTGACATCGAGGAGTTTCGGTATGGAGGTCATTGAGAGTGTCGAATTTGCCACATGAGGATTATTTGATTGAATATAAGTTTCGTAATGCTTAGGTTGTTAAGAGTGTACTGATATAAGTAGAAGATTTTACTTCCCAGCAACTTTGAGGGGGGGAAAAAATCACTTTATATAGGAGTTGTCTCGAGATGGCGATGCATATTCATGACATGAGGCTAGTGGCGTCACATCTCTTACCACTGAATACATGTGGTTGACGTCAACACCCCTCATTGAATACTCCAAAAAGTATTAAATAACGACATGGATCCACCAATCCAAAGAGAGGAATAGGTGGGAGATTGACAGCTAATTGGGAACCAATAGTATCATTCATGTAAAATAATTTAATTTAAATAAATTATTTGGAGTGACAAAGTTTTCATCTGACAGTGACAATATAATAATATAAAGCGGTGTAACTGAAGTGATTTGGTAAAATGTAATGGAGTAAAAGTAAGTTACTTCCTTCAGAAATTACTTGATTAAGATTACAAGTACAGCCCACAGAGAGTAACTAGAAAAGTACTAGTTCCTCAAAAAATGTACTTAACTACATGTAATGTGTTACTACCCAACTCTTCTGCCTTCTCCCTAGTTTTCAGCCATTAGCTTCGCCCACGACTACCTCACGTGAACTACAATCCTGACATTGTTTTAATGTTTAGAAACGTCAATAATCCTCGCTTGCAATACGGTTTTTGAAACACATGGCCCTTATCTTTCATCAGCAAGAAAGGATCCTTCAAATAAAAAAGATACACTTACTGTGGCAGTTTTGCACAGATCCATACAGCTATGGGTTCCTTCATCCGACGAAACTACACTTCCACTACATTTCCCAAGTTACGCTTACACAAAGGTGTTTGGAGCATGCTAGATAGCTAATTAGCAAAGGTGGTCGCCTCTGTCTTCCATAAACAAGTGCTGTAACATGTAGATATGGCCATGTGGGAACACTAACCTTAACCCTATCAAGGTGTGTATCAATTTAACCTTTTGTTTTTAGAAAATAATTTCTCACTGATATGAAATATAAGGTCCTTATGCTTCCTAAACCGTAACAAAAGCGAGACTTGTTAATGTTCAGATTGGCTCTTAACAAAACTCCCCTGTACAGAAGACAATGACTGTGTAATGTGATGGAACAGAGAGTCATTGGTTGTTGTCCAACTTGATGTGTCATTAAAAAATATGCACCCCCCTCCCAAATGTTAAAAATATTCTCTCCCCTTGTAAAAAAAATGATTAACTAAAAAATAATGATTACGACCACAAATAACAATAACTGTATTTAAAAATGTGGATATAGTCTTTACCACTTTTTTTTTAGCACAGTCGATGCTACGCAGGGCTACGGACGGATGAGCTCACTCTCTGCCTGTTTCATTACACTATGATCAGAGCCGACTGCAGACAGTGATCAACCAGGGGAAATCAGATTTTCAGCATTTTGATGCTATATTTATGAGCCTCAGAAATAAAATATCCGGTCACGCATTAGGAGCCCCTCCCTTTATATTAATAGTTAGCCTAGATCTGGACAAATGATATACCTACCACTGTCGTCACTATGAATGGTGCATAGAAGGCAGGATAGAGAGTTAGACTGGTAGACTATATTGACCTGTGGTATAGTAAGCACATGAAAAAGCATAGGTCAAAAGGGAAGTACCAAAACACCTAGATATAGGGGAGGTGCATCCAAGCAGATGAGGAAATTTGTCTAGGATGGAAGAAATATATAGTAAAACCTGCAAAACGGCAAATGTAAACCAGGAAAAAAACACACTACCCTCTCCTGTGCCCAATACAATACCACACAACCCTCCCCAAAGCAAAAATAACAGAATTTGACAACCCTCCCTATTTTGGACCACCCTCCCACCGGAGTTATTTTCGAACTGTCCCTTATGATTGATTTGCAATTGACTTGTACTGAGTTAGTGTTACATTTCACCACTAGATGGCGAGACCTGCCTATGATAAGATAAACTGCTAAACTGACAAGTAGTGGCAAGTAGTTTAAGGACTAAGGAGTGGAGGACACATCTCATTCAATATAATCTGTGTAGGTTTCTCGTTGAAACAGTGATATTTTCATTCTCAGTTATTATTTTATGTAATTAAAATCATTTCAGTACATTTTCGATGAAAAACTTTCAGTTTACGAATTTAATTTCAGTAGCCTAAATTCTCTGAATGGACTTGAAATGAAATGGATGGAATTGACCTTGGTCCCTTTAAAAGATAAATATTTGAACGCCTATCCAGCAAAACTTGTCCTCGTCCTTGTTTTTTTACCCTCCGTTTCTACCATTTTCTGTGTTAAATTGTTGGTCCTCCAACCTGCACTTATTATTTTAGGGTCCGCTTGACAGCAGCTGGGTCACACACAGGGTTGGGTAGGTTATTGCCTAAATGTAATCAGTTACATTTACTAGTTACCTGTCAAAAATTGTAATCAGTAACGTAACTTTTGGATTACCCAAACTCAGTAATGTAATCTGATTACCTTCAGTTATTTTTAGATTTCTTTCCCCTTAAGAGGCATTAGAAGAATACCAAATGTATGTTACCAATTGAACGACGTCTATTGCAGGATAAATCAATGTTGAAGTTTACATAGCTGGCCATATATGGATGTTTAATTTTACTTTATGGGTTGGTTATGTAGGCTTCTTCTAACCCATCACTTTTTACTACGTATAATAATACGATTAAATTATATCTTTACATTAAAACCCAAAGCCTTTCAGAATTCCAGTCATTCCAATAAATGTTATACCCCTTGATTTTCATGTCACACCCTGACCTTAGTTCCTTTTTTATGTCTCTATTTTGGTTTGGTCAGGGCGTGAGTTGGGGTGGGCATTCTATGTTTTGTGTTCTATGTTTTCTATTTCTGCGTGTTTGGCCGGGTGTGGGTCTCAATCAGAGGCAACTGTCTATAGTTGTCTCTGATTGAGAACCATACTTAGGTAGCCTTTTCCCACCTGTGTTTTGTGGGTAGTTGTTTTCTGTTTTGTGTTGCTGCACCTTACAGGACTGTTTCGTTTTCGTTCATTCTCTTTGTTATTTTGTTTAGTGTTCTGTGTTAATAAAAATAACATGAACACTTACCACGCTGCGCTTTGGTCCGACTACTCTTCATCCGACGACGAAAATTGTTACACTTCAAGAATATGACTTGGAAATATGGAAGTATAGATTAGTCAAATTGTTTTACCTGAACATAACCCCAAAACTAATGACCTATTAGCCAGCCCTACTCTGTTGTTTATGATTTTGTTGTCATGGAGGACTGATTAGGCTCATTGATTCAAGTTGAAAAATAAATGCTGTGCTCATGGAATGGCATGCTTTGAGCACAACTGAAAAGTGCTATTTACATGTGAAAAATGAATGCCGTATGCTGCATTTGCTATAGGCCCAGTGGCGACCGTCATTCAGGGCATGTGGGGCTGGTTTTGAGCACCACATTTTTAGCAAAGAAATTTGTAAAAAATAAATATATATATTTTTGGGGCGGGGCTTGCCTGTTTTGCATGTTGTTTTGGCATTAATACGTGTCACATATCAGTTTCCAAACAATGTAAAAAAAATAATATTTTGTTGAGTTAATAAAGCCGCATACAAATATGGTCTCTTTTTTTGTTTTCTTGAGTAAGGAAGCTCCAAAATGCAGGTGTTTCAACCTAGCTCAGTGCTTTCTGTGGTGATTGGGCAAGCCAGAAAAAATTACAGAGCATTGCGCTGTGATTGGCTCAGTGTTCTATCACTCATGGGGACACTACGTCACCGCCAAGTCTAAGGGTAGACTTCGATAATTCAAGCCCCTTGGGTGCTGCCATAGAGTTACATTAGAAGTGCCCATCCAAGAAGGCCAGGTCATTGGCCACAGATAAAATGACATCAAATCACATTATATCTACAGTAGCTTTGATTGGACTTAGCTAGCAGTCATCATCATGAATCAAGTCGACAATCTACTGGCAAATCCTTTTTAATCTTTGTCATATGCAGAGTAATAATTTAGAAAGATTATAGATAAAACACGTCGGTGCTCATTGGCCGTTGGACATAAACATCACACAACAATTGTGAAATCGCAAATTCAACAATGAGTGGTGAGTTCAAAAATGTCTTGTATGCTGCTGCATAAATGATGTAATATGCCAGGGAGATATGTATACAGTAGCTAAGAAAGTACCCTAACCCTAACCCGGTAGGCCGTCATTGTAAATAAGAATTTGTTCTTAACTGACTTGCCTAGTTAAATAAAGGTTAAATAAAATAAAGTAAATAAATGTTTGTAGTAAGCTGTTAGTAGCCCATGTGCCTCACCTTAATAATTTGGTATATTTTTACCTCTTAATTTCGCCTACTGTTCTGACATGGTGGTGCACATGCAGCCTATAACCTGTTTTTGAGAAATGTAATCATCGAATATTGTAAGAGCTTTCGTTGTCTGTTTTATATGCCCCCTTTATTTATCCTACTTCTGACTTGGTGTACAGGGTGAAAACTGTAAGAACGGCCCATGTTCTGAATTCTGGTTTCTCAAATGACTGCCTCACCTGGTTCACCAACTACTTCTCAGATAGGGTTCAGTGTGTCAAATTGGAGGGCCTGTAGTCCGGACCTCTGGCAGTCTCTATGGGGGTGAAACAGGGTTCAATTCTCTGGCCGACTCTTTTCTCTGTATATATCAATGATGTCGCTCTTGCTACTGGTGATTCTCTGAACCACCTTTACACAGACGACACCATTCTGTATATATCTGGCCCTTCTTTGGACACTGTGTTAACAAACCTCCAAACGAGCTTCAATGCCATACAACACTTCTTCCGTGGCTTCCAACTGCTCTTAAATGCTAGTAAAACTAAATGCATGCTCTTCAACCGATCGCTGCCCGCACCCGCCCACCCGGCTAGCATCACTACTCTGGACGGTTTTGACTTAGAATATGTGGGCAACTACAAATACCTAGGTGTCTGGTTAGCCTGTAAACTCTCCTTCCAGACTCACATTAACCAATCCCAAATTAAATCTAGAATCGGCTTCCTATTTCGCAAACAAAGCCTCCTTCAGTCATGCTGCCAAACATACCCTCATAAAACTGACTATCCTACCGATCCTTGACTTCGGCGATGTCATTTACAAAATAACACTCTACTCAGCAAATTGGATGTAGTCTATCACAGTGCCCCCCGTTTTGTCACCAAAGCCCCATATACTACCCACCACTGTGACCTGTATGCTCTCATTGGCTGGCCCTCGCTACATAATGGTCGCCAAACCCACTGGCTCCATGTCATCTATAAGTCTTTGCTAGGTAAAGCCCCACCTTATCTCAGCTCACTGGTCACCATAGCAACACCCACCCGCAGCACGTGCTCCAGCAGGTATATTTCACTGGTCATTCACTGATCTCTGCACCTGTACACAGTCCATCTGTAAATAGCCCACCCAACTACCTCATCTCCATATTGTTTTTGTTGTTGTTGCTCTTTTACACCCCAGTATTTCTATTTGCACATCATCATCTGCACATCTATCACTCCAGTGTTAATGCTAAATTGTAATTATTTCGCCCCTATGGCCTATTTATTGCCTTACCTCCCGAATCTTACTACATTTGCACACACTGTATATAGATTTTTCTATTGTGTTATTGAATGTACGTCTGTTTATCCCATGTGTAACTGTGATGTTGTTTTTGTCGCACTGCTTTGCTTTATCTTGGCCAGGTCGCAGTTGTAAATGAGAACTTGTTCTCAACTGGCCTACCTGGTTAAATACAGGTGAAATAAAATAAAAAATAATGTTTTCATCGAAATCCGCTTGTCATCCCCTTATTCCATAGTTTGTACATCTCAATTGTCAGTAGAAACCACATTTGTTAAAGCAAGTCAGCCAGATCAGTTTTTTTTAAAGCCAGTAAATGAGGCTGAATTAACTGTTTCACTGCCAGACAAGGCTCCGCTGATAGACAGGTGTAGCAGTGGAATAGTGCAATTCATGTATTGTTTAGTGTTGTGTCGTGTAGTGGCTTTGCTGGCAATCATCCCACAATTTCTTTTCCCCCACCAAGATTTACATGCTAAAATTTCCACTGTATTGGCCTATTGTTTACCTTTTTGTTGGTGACACTTTGATATCTTGATAATATGCAGCTGTTTAAAGGGCAATAACAATAACAAAATGGCCGCCCCAGCTCTGTTTTGTTAAAAAGCTGAGGGATGGGCCTGGAGAAATGTAAGTCCAAAAATGGATTCACATCAATGCGCAATGTAGATATCAATAATAAGTGACTACACCACTGCTGCCATCTTTACCGCCAAGCGTTTATTCAAGTTGGATAACTTTGGATGCTGATAGCAGTCGCACCATTAGAAGACATAGCTTGGACTGTAGCCTATTCCTGCACTTTTCCCACGATCCATCAAACACATTTGGAGTGTCATCATAGTGGTCTTTGGATTAAGTTCAGACTCTCTCACGTTGAACAAATTTAAAGTTACGCCTTTTTCCAATGCTGATTTCAATGTAATTGAGAAAACAGAGAAGTGTCAAAGATTTAAAGGTAATCCTTGAAGTAATCATCTACTTTTAAAATTTTCAAAAGTATCTGTAATCTGATTACAATATTTTTGCTGGTAACGTAACGGATTACAGTTCCTGGATTTTTGTAATCCCTTACATTTAACTGATTACATATAATTACATGTAATACGTTACTCGCCAACCCTGGTCACACATACGCGCGCACGCACGCACGCACGCACCCACGCACCCACACACACACACACTCACCCACCCACACACACACACACACACACACGCACGCACGCACGCACGCACGCACGCACAACTCCCTTATGCTTGAAAAGCTCTGACTGGCCCTCTCTCCACCTCATCACCCTTACACTCCTCCTTTCCTTTCACTTTCCCTTCTCTCTCTTCTCTTTCCACAGCTCCACCACTTCATATTCCTCGATGTGTGCGTGTGTGTGTGTGTGTGCGTGTGCATCTATGTGAGTGTGTGGTCACTATGGTCTTGTTTCAGTAAGCATATTAGGGTAGAACCCACCTGAGCCCTGCACTCACACACACATTTTGAGAAAATCAAAAATGGTTGTCTTCTCTATCTGCCATTCTCTCTCTCTCTCTCTCTCTCTCTCTCTCTCTCTCTCTCTCTCTCTCTCTCTCTCTCTCTCTCTCTCTCTCTCTCTCTCTCTCTCTCTCTCTCTCTCTCTCTCTCTCTCTCTCTCTCTCTCTCTCTCTCTCTCTCTCTCTCTCTCTCTCTCTCTCTCTCTCTCTCTCTCTCTCTCTCTCTCTCTCTCTCTCTCTGGAACTGTATGATGTCATGTCTCTCCCCCTGTCTCAAGGGACAATAACCAATTACCCAAAGTGCTCTGTCCCCCATTTTACCTCTCCCTGCCCCCTCCCAAACATTCGACCTATCACCTTGCCATAATCTGTGGAGCGACACCTCCCCCCGACACCTTAGATGATGTGTGTGTGCGTGTACTTGTGAGTGTGTGTAGGTTCATATATAACAGTAATAAGAATAATATTAATTAATTTGTATAACGCTTTTCATTACAGATTTATCTCAAAGCTCTAGTGATTTATTTAAAAAATATACACTGAGTGTACAAAACATTAGGACCACCTGCTATTTTCATGACGTAGACTGACCGGGTGAATCCAGGTGTAAGCTATGATCCCTTATTGATGTCACTTGTTAGATCCACTTCAATCAGTGTAGATGAAGTGGAGGAGACAGGTTGAAAATTGATTTTTAAGCCTCGAGACAATTGAGACATGGATTGTGTATGTATGCCATTCAGAGGGTGAATGGGCAAGACAAAAGATTATGTGCCTTTGAACGGGAGTATGGTAATAGTTGCCAGGCGTACTGGTTTGTGTCAAGAACTGCAACGCTGCTTGATTTTTCACGCTCAACAGTTTCCTTTGTGTATCAAGAATGGTCCACCACCCAAGGGACACCGAGCCAACTTGACACAACTCTGGGAAGCATTGGAGCCAACATGGGCCAGCATCCCTGTGGAACGCTTTCGATCCTGTTGATCCTGTAGTTGACCGGTAGCCAGTGGAGTTGGGCCAGGATCGGGTTGATGTGATCTGACTTCTTGGTCCTGGTCAGGACCCTGGCAGCACTGTTCTGGATTAGTTGAAGCCTCTGTTGTAAATTGGCTGGGAGGTCCCAAACAGTGCATTGTTGGCCAACCTTACTTTGCTACCTGACAACTTTACGGTTTTTACTTTTTAATTACCGTTTCTATTTTTAGTTTTTCCCTCACTCAACTTTTTCACTCCGGATGTTTTATCTGGACATGGTTCGTCAGGACTTCCAACAGCCGAAGCTAAGTAGTAACATTAACATGATGCCTTCTAATTGCAGTCGCTGTACTCATAATATACAGGAGAACGATCGCCTTACGGCGAAGGATAGCTGTGCTGTGAGCCCAGCTTCAGACGCAATCATTAGACAAGGGTAATTTTAGTGTAGGAAAGGATGAAACAGCATCTGTGCCAGCAGTAAGTACAGATAGTAGTATAAATCCCCTCGCACAGTCCCCGCAGCCGGACAACTTTCTCATGGCTTCTGGAGGGAAATGCTGTAGGAATGCTCAACCGGTGTCGCTCATTCAGCCGACAGAAACTTTCAACCGGTTCTCCCCATTAAGCAGCGAGTCGGAGTCAGAGGCCGAGCCTTCTCTGGTCTCTGCTCCTCCCGTTACGGGGTCTGAGACGCCGAAGGCACCCACCATTAGTTCTGAAGAATTGAAAACCCTAGTCATTGGCGACTCCATTACCCGCAGTATTAGACTTAAAACGAATCATCCAGCGATAATACACTGTTTACCAGGGGGCAGGGCTACCGACGTTAAGGCTAATCTGAAGATGGTGCTGGCTAAACCTAAAACTGGCGAGTGTAGAGAGTATAGAGATATTGTTATCCACGTCGGCACCAACGATGTTAGGATGAAACAGTCAGAGGTCACCAAGCGCAACATAGCTTCAGCGTGTAAATCAGCTAGAAAGATGTGTCGTCATCGAGTAATTGTCTCTGGCCCCCTCCCAGTTAGGGGGAGTGATGAGCTCTACAACAGTCTCACAACTCAATCGCTGGTTTAAAACTGTTTTCTGCCCCTCCCAAAAGATAGAATTTGTAGATAATTGGCCCTCTTTCTGGGACTCACCCACAAACAGGACCAAGCCTGGCCTGTTGAGGAGTGATGGACTCCATCCTAGCTGGAGTGGTGCTCTCATCTTATCTACGAACATAGACAGGGCTCTAACTCCCCTAGCTCCACAATGAAATAGGGTGCAGGCCAGGTAGCAGGCTGTTAGCCAGCCTGCCAGCTTAGTGGAGTCTGCCACTAGCACAGTCAGTGTAGTCAGCTCAGCTATCCCCATTGAGACCGTGTCTGTGCCTCGACCTAGGTTGGGCAAAACTAAACATGGTGGTGTTCGCCTTAGCAATCTCACTAGAATAAAGACCTCCTCCATTTCTGCCATTATTGAAAGAGATTGTGTTACCTCACATCTCAAAATAGGGCTACTTAATGTTAGATCCCTCACTTCAAAGGCAGTTATAGTCAATGAACTAATCACTGATCATAATCTTGATGTGATTGGCCTGACTGAAACATGGCATAAGCCTGATGAATTTACTGTGTTAAATGAGGCCTCGCCTCCTGGTTACACTAGTGACCATATCCCCCGTGCATTCCGCAAAGTCAGAGGTGTTGCTAACATTTACGATAGCAAATTTCAATTTACAAAAAAAAAACAGACGTTTTCGTCTTTTGAGCTTCTAGTCATGAAATCTATGCAGCCTACCCAATCACTTTGTATAGCTACTGTTTACAGGCCTCCTAGGCCATATACAGCGTTCCTCACTGAGTTTACTGAATTCCTATCGGACCTTGTAGTCATAGCAGATAATATTCAAATTTTGGGTGACTAATATTCACATGGAAAAGTCCACAGACCCACTCCAAAAGGCTTTCGGAGCCATCATCGACTCAGTGGGTTTTGTCCAACATGTCTCTGGACCTACTCACTGCCACAGTCATACTCTGGACCTAGTTTTGTCCCATGGAATAAATGTTGTGGATCTTAATGTTTTTCCTCGTAACCCTGGACTATCGGACCACCATTTTATTACGTTTGCAATCGCAACAAATAATCTGCTCAGACCCCAACCAAGGAGCATCAAAAGTCGTGCTATAAATTCTCAGACAACCCAAAGATTCCTTGATGCCCTTCCAGACTCCCTCTGCCTACCCAAGGATGTCAGAGGACAAAAATCAGTTAACCACCTAACTGAGGAACTCAATTTAACCTTGCGCAATACCCTAGATGCAGTTGCACGCCTAAAAACTAAAAACATTTGTCATAAGAAACTAGCTCCCTAGATCCAGAAACTAGATCTAGAAAATACCCGAGCTCTGAAGCAAGCTTCCAGAAAATTGGAACGGAAATGGTGCCACACCAAACTGGACGTCTTCCGACTAGCATGGAAAGACAGTACCGTGCAGTATCGAAGAGCCCTCACTGCTGCTCGATCATCCTATTTTTCCAACTTAATTGAGGAAAATAAGAACAATCCGAAATTTATTTTTGATACTGTCGCAAAGCAAACTAAAAAGCAGCAAGTGAAAGCCATCCTCCCTTGGGTTGTGCCGTGGCGGAGATCTTTGTGGGCTATACTCGGCCTTGTCTCAGGATGGTAAGTTGGTGGTTGAAGATATCCCTCTAGTGGTGTGGGGGCTGTGCTTTGGCAAAGTGGGTGGGGTTATATCCTGCCTGTTTGGCCCTGTCCGGGGGTATCATCGGATGGGGCCACAGTGTCTCCTGACCCCTCCTGTCTCAGCCTCCAGTATTTATGCTGCAGTAGTTAATGTGTCGGGGGGCTAGGGTCAGTCTGTTATATCTGGAGTATTTCTCCTGTCTTATCCGGTGTCCTGTGTGAATTTAAGTATGCTCTCTCTAATTCTCTCTTTCTCTCTTTCTTTCTTTCTCTCTCGGAGGACCTGAGCCCTAGGACCATGCCTCAGGACTACCTGGCATGATGACTCCTTGCTGTCCCCAGTCCACCTGGCCGTGCTGCTGCTCCAGTTTCAAGTGTTCTGCCTGCGGCTATGGAACTCTGACCTGTTCACCGGATGTGCTACCTGTCCCAGACCTGCTGTTTTCAACTCTCTACAGACAGCAGGAGCGGTAGAGATACTCTCAATGATTGGCTATGAAAAGCCAACTGACATTTACTCCTGAGGTGCTGACTTGTTGCACCCTCGACAACTACTGTGATTATTATTATTTGACCATGCTGGTCATCTATGAACATTTGAACATCTTGGCCATGTTCTGTTATAATCTCCACCCGGCACAGCCAAAAGAGGACTGGCCACCCCTCATAGCCTGGTTCCTCTCTAGGTTTCTTCCTAGGTTTTGGCCTTTCTAGGGAGTTTTTGCTAGCCACCGTGCTTCTACACCTGCATTGCTTGCTGTTTGGGGTTTTAGGCTGGGTTTCTGTACAGCACTTTGATATATCAGCTGATGTAAGAAGGGCTATATAAATCATTTGATTTGATTTGATCCAAGAGAAAATGAAGGGGTGGATGAGTTTCTCTGCATCTGCCTGGGTGAGGGATGGTATGGCCCAGGCAATGTTTTTAATACGGAAAGTTATGTTTTACAAACTTGACTCCTGGGTTGGTGACTCCTACTGGTGTGTGTGTGTGTGTGTTTGCGTATGAGTCACCTGGCGAGGTCACACACCCACATTCACATAAGCGAGTGACAGCCTTGCTCCAGCTGGATGTTGTTATGTGAGAATGTCAGGGGCCACAGGACAATAAATCACCATGCCCAGTAGTTTAGAGGCAACACCCAGAGAGAGAGAGAGAGAGAGAGAGAGAGAGAGAGAGAGAGAGAGAGAGAGAGAGAGAGAGAGAGAGAGAGAGAGAGAGAGAGAGACAGAGAGTATAGCATAAAACATCAAATAATGCATACAACCACCTAAAAATAAGCAATTCCCAAACCTTCCTTAACAAATCCATCACCTGCAGAGTCACACCCAGATCTGTTTCACCTGTCTTTGTGCTTGTCTCCACCCCCCACCAAGTGTCTCCCATCTCCCCTCATTATCCACTGTGTATTTATACCTGTGTTCTCTGTTTTTCTGTTGCCAGTTCGTTTTGTTCGTCAAGCCTATCAGCGTTTTTCCCCTTGCTCCTGTCTTTTCTATAGTTCCTGTTTTCTAGTTTTCCCGGTTTTGACCATTCTGCCTGCCCAGACCCTGAGCCAGCCTGCCGTCCTGTACCTTTCGGACTCTGAGATGTTCCTTCACGGACTATCGAAGGTGGTCAAAGATGAACTTGCAGCCCGTGAGCCGCCCATGGACCTTGACTCCCTCATAGCCTTGACCATCCGGATTGATGGGCGGCTTCGAGAATGTAGGAGGTTGAGGGAATCTGTACCCTGTCTCCATCGTTCGCCCTCAATTCCCACCTCGCCTCCAAAGAATCCCGGAGACCCCCGGAGTCTACATGTCCGAGTGAACCCGACGTCACCCGAGTTCTCTCGGGAATCACAGAGGGCTGCCAACTCGCTTCCTTCGGAGTCCAGGCACCTGGGCAGGGCTAGATTGACTCCGGCTGAGTGCTTACGCCGACTCCACACCCAGAGCTGTCTATATTGTGGAGCTACGGGACATTTCGATGCTACCTTTCATTAAAAAACCAGGCTCATCAAGAAGGGGCGAGTACTCTGGTGGGCCTTATGGAGAACTTTTCCTCTCCCCTTACTCGCACCCCTTTCTATGCCATCCTGCTGTGGGGGAACCAGTCAAAATCTCTCCGGGTACTCATCGTTTCAAGGGCTGTTGAGAGTTTTTTGGACACTACCCTGGCGTCCAAGCTGGGCATCTCCACTCAGCCCCTCTCTATTCCCATGGACGTTAGAGTGCTGGACGGTTGCTCTATAGGCTGAGTCACTCACAAAACCACTTCCATCAGCCTACGAGTGTCAGGGAACCACAGCGAGGCAATCCAATTTATGCTGATTAAGTCTCCTCAGGTTCCCGTGGTATTGGGATTCTATTGGCCCCAGCCTACGTCCAGGGTGCAGCTGCAACGTTTCCTGGGATTCTCCAACTTTTACCACCGCTTATCTGGGGTTACAGCACCCTGGCTTCCCCCCTGTCTGCACACACCTCTCCCAAGGTTCCATTTACGTGGGCCCCAGCTGCTGACTGGGCGTTCCGGGATCCCAAAAACCGTTTCACCACAGCTCCCATCTTGGTTCATCCTGACACGTCCCGCCAGTTCGTTGTGGAGGACAATGCTTCGGATGTCGGAGTGGGGGCTGTCCTGTCCCAGCGTTCTGCCCTGGACCTCAAGTTACATCCCTGCGCCTTCTTCTCCCATCGCCTCAACGCCACGGAGAGGAACTACGATGTGGGGAATCGTGAGCTTCTCGCGGTGAAGATGGCGTTGGTACTGGCTGGAGGGGGCGGAACAGCCGTTCAATGTGTGGACCGACCTTAAGAACCTGGAATATCTCTGCACCGCCTAGCGTCTCAATTCCAGGCAAGCTAGGTGGGCCCTGCTCTTCACCCGGTTCAACTCCTCCTTCTCCTACTGACCAGGATACAAGAAAATCAAGCCGGATGTGCTGTCATGCTGCTGCAACCTCGAACCCCGAGACAATGCTTCCCACCTCGTGTCTGGCGACGGCACTCTGCTGGAGAATTGGGAAGCAGGTCCGTTTGGCGCATCGTTCCCAGCCGAACCCTGGGGGGTGCAGATAACCTGATGTTTGTACCTGACGCTGTCCGCTCCTTGTTCCTGGAGCGGGCCCACCCACCGGGCTCCCGTCGGACCCTGGCCTTTGTGCGACAACGCTTTTGGTGGCCTACCATGGTCCCGGATGTCTCTGCGCTCATCGCCGCCTGCACGCTCATTGGGTCGTCGGCCAGACTGTCCTCCGGGTTCCACCCCCTGTCCCACGGCCAATTGGAGCGAGCCAACCAGGACTTGGAAACAACTTATCGCTGCCTGGTCTCCGCCAACCCCACCACCTGGAACCAGCAACTAGTGTGGGTCAAATACGCCCGCGGCACCCTTCCTTGCTCTGCCACGGGTCTCTCGGCCTTTGAATGTTCCCTGGGCTATCAGCCCCCGCTATTCCCTGAGCAAGAGGAAGAGGTCAGCATACCTTTGGCCCACATGTTCCTCCGCCCCTGTCGTTGTGCCTGGAAGAGAGCCCGGTCGGCCCTTCTGAAGACCACCTCCAGGTATCGACGACAAGCGGACCACCACCGGACCCCGGCTCCCCGGTATCATCTCGGACAGAAGGTATGGCTGTCCATCCGGGATCTGCCCCTCCGGGTGGATTCCCTTAAACTTTCCCCCCGGTTTTGTCGGCACTTTCCCCATCTCCAAGGTCATTAGCCCCTCTGCTGTTTGTCTTCCGTTGCTCCGGACCCTCCGTATACATCCCACATTTCATGTGTCTAAAATCAAACCCATGTCTCACAGCCCTTTGTCTCCTGTTTTCTAGTTTTAACGGTTTGGACCATTTTGCCTGCCCTTACCCTGAGCAAGCCTGCCGTCCTGTACCTTGCCCCACCACACTGAATTATTGACCTCTGCCTGCCCTGACCCTGAGACTGCCTGCCGTTCTGTACCTTTTAGACTCTGATCTGGATTACTGACCTCTGCCTGCCCTTGAGCTGTCGTTTTGCCTGCCCCCTGTTCTAGTAATACACTTTTGTTACTTCGACACTGTCTGCATCTGGGTTTTCCCTAAAACGTGATATACAGAGATATTAACCTAGATAAGAGTTCCCTAAGCAAGCTGGTCCTGGGTACTCTGTTCACAAACACAAACAGACCCCACAGGTCCCCAGGACAGCAACACAATTAGACCCAACCAAATCATGAGAGAACTAAAATATAATTATTTGACACATTGGAAATAATTGACAAAGAAACGGAGTGGCATAATACCTGACCACTGGGATTGACCCAATATTAAGGAAAGCTTTGACTATGTACAAACTCAGTGAGCATGGCCTTGCTATTGAGAGAGGCCGCCGTAGGCAGACCTGGCTCTCAAGAGAAAATAGGCTATGTGCACACTGCCCACAAAATGAGGTGGATCTCATCTGCACTTCCTAACCTCTTGCCAAATGTATGACCATATTAGAGACACATATTTCCCTCAGATTACACAGACCCACAAAAAAATCCTAAACAAATCCAATTTTGATCAACTCCCATATCTATAGGGTGAAATACCACAGTGTGTCATCACAGCAGCAATATTTCTGACCTGTTGCCACAAGAAAAGGGCAACCAGTGAAGAACAAAAAACATATTTAGGTTTATTTATTTTCTCTTTTCTACTTTAACTATTTGCACATCGCTATAACACTGTACATAGCCATGATATGACATTTGAAATGTCTCCATTCCTTTGAAACTTTTGTGAGTGTAATGTTTACTGTAAATTTTGTATTGTTTATTTCACTTTTGTTTATTATCCATTTCACTTGCTTTGGCAATGTAAACACATGTTTTCCATGCCAATAAAGCACTTTGAATTGATTTTGAGAGAGACAAATGGTTTTAGAGAGAGACTAGTAGAATGGGACTGTAGTAGATTGGGACTGTAGTACTGTAGAATGCAGCTTTCTAGTCGCCACCGATCCATGTTTCATTTTCGTCTGGTTTTGTCTTCATCATACACACCTGATTTCTATTCCATTAATTATGTTCCTTATTTAACCCTCTGGCTTCCCTCTCTGTTTTGTGCATTATTGTTTGTCATGTGGGTTCGTGTTCTTGAGCTTTGGATTATTTGTGTTTTTCCTTGTTGGAACATTATCTTTATTTTTGAGTAAACTTTCGGACTACACTCATATCTGTGTCCTGCGCCTGACTCCGCATTTTTTCCACTCACCAACACCCTCACAATCCAGGGACATTCACAATGGCTAATAATGTTCCGTCCCCGTCCCCGTCCCCTTATTTTGGCTAGGTTGAAGCCAGCCTCAATGTAAATATAAATGTGCTGAATTTCAGCGGCATCCAGCTCCAAGACTCTCTGAAACAGACAACAAGTCAATATGTAACATAGACCTAGAGCAGTCAATATGGTGAGGCACAATACACTGGATTACAGTACAGTAATGTGTCTATACAGTGCTGATATGATAGTAAATTCACAGTATAGTACTTACTTGCACATATTCATAGCGCTGTTCTTTAACTCTCTCTGTCACGATCGTCAAAGGGAGAGAGAGAGGACCAAGGCGCAGCGCGTGAAAAATACATCTTCTTTAATGAAGGAAAAAACAACCACTTACAAAATGAACAAAACAAACGATCGTGAAGCTAAACTGAACTAAGTGCACACATGCAACATAGAACATACATAGACAACTACCCACACAAGCCTACTGCCTATGGCTGCCTTAAATATGGCTCCCAATCAGAGACAATGAATGACAGCTGTCTCTGATTGAGAACCAATCCAGGCAGCCATAGACATAACTAGACAACTATACTCTACTCTGCCCCATACACAACCCCATAGACTAGACAAAACACACAAAAACAACCCACCCCAACTCACGCCCTGACCAACTAAATAAATAAAAGAAAAAGGAACAATAGGTCAGGAACGTGACATAACCCCCCCCTTAAGGTGAGAACTCCGGGCGCACCAGCATAAAGTCTAGGGGAGGGTCTGGGTGGGCGTCTGTCCACGGTGGCGGCTCTGGCGCTGGTCGTGGTCCCCACCCCACCATAGTCACTACCCGCTTTCGTAGCCTCCTCCAAATGGCCACCCTCCAAATTAACCCCACTGGATTAAGGGGCAGCACCGGACTAAGTGGCAGCACCGGACTAAGGGGCAGCCCCAGGATAAGGGGCAGCCCCAGGATAAGGGGCGGCCCCAGGATAAGGGGCGGCCCCAGGATAAGGGGCGGCACCGGACTGGCTGGCTGGCTGACCCTGGCTGGCTGGCTCTGGCGGATCCTGGCTGGCTGGCTCTGGCGGATCCTGGCTGGCTGGCGGATCCTGGCTGGGTGGCGGATCCTGGCGGATCCTGGCTGGCTGGCGGATCCTGGCTGGCTGGCGGATCCTGGCTGGCTCTGGCGGATCCTGGCTGGCTGGCGGATCCTGGCTGGCTCTGGCGGATCCTGGCTCTGGCAGATCCTGGCTGGCTGGCTCTGGCGGATTCTGGCTGGCTGGCTCTGGCGGATCCTGGCTGGATGACGGCTCTAGCTGGTCATGGCTGGATGACGGCTCTGGCTGGTCATGGCTGGATGACGGCTCTGGCTGGTCATGGCTGGCTGACGGCTCTGGCTGGTCATGGCTCGCTGACGGCTCTGGCTGGTCATGGCTCGCTAACGGCTCTGGCTGGTCATGGCTCGCTGACGGCTCTGGCTGGTCATGGCTCGCTGACGGCTCTGGCTGGTCATGGCTCGCTGACGGCTCTGGCTGGTCATGGCTCGCTGACGGCTCTGGCTGATCCGGTCTGGCGGAAGGCTCTGGCTGATCCGGTCTGGCGGAAGGCTCTGGCTGATCCGGTCTGGCGGAAGGCTCTGGCTGATCCGGTCTGGCGGAAGGCTCTGGCTGATCCGGTCTGGCGGAAGGCTCTGGCTAATCTGGTCTGGCGGAAGGCTCTGGCTGATCCTGTCTGGCGGAAGGCTCTAGCGGCTCCTGTCTGGCGGACGGCTCTAGCGGCTCCTGTCTGGCGGACGGCTCTGTAGGCTCATAGCAGACGGGTGGCTTTGCAGGCTCATGGCAGACGGGCGGCTTTGAAGGCTCAATACAGACGGGCAGTTCATGCGGCACTTGGCAGACGGACAGTTCAGACGGCGTAGGGCAGGCGGGCAGTTCAGGCGCCGCTGGGCAGACGGGCAGTTCAGGCGCCGCTGGGCAGACGGGCAGTTCAGGCGCCGCTGGGCAGACGGGCAGTTCAGGCACCGCTGGGCAGACGGGCAGTTCAGGCGCCGCTGGGCAGACGGGCAGTTCAGGCGCCGCTGGGCAGACGGCAGACTCTGGCCGGCTGAGACGCACTGTAGGCCTGGTGCGTGGTGCCGGAACTGGAGGTACCGGGCTAAGGACATGCACCTTCAGGCTAGTGCGGGGAACAACAACAGGGCACACTGGACTCTCAAGGCGTACTATAGGCCTGGTGCGTGGTACCGGCACTGGTGGTACCGGGCTGAGGGCACGCACATCAGGGCGAGTACGGGGAGAAGGAAAAGTGCGTACAGGGCTCTGGAGACGCACAGGAGGCTTAGTGCGTGGTGCCGGAACTGGTGGTACTGGGCTGGAGACACGCACCATAGGGAAAGTGCGTGGAGGAGGAACAGGGCTCTGGAGACGCACTGGAAGCCTGGTGCGTGGTGTAGGCACTGGTGGTACTGACCTGGAGCGGGGAGGTGGCGCCGGAAATACCGGACCGTGCAGGCGTACTGGCTCCCTTGAGCATTGAGCCTGCACAACCTTACCTGGTTGAATGCTCCAAGTCGCCCGACCAGTGCGGGGAGGTGGAATAACCCGCACCGGGCTATGTAGGCGAACCGGGGACACCATGCGTAAGGCTGGTGCCATGTAAACCGGCCCGAGGAGACGCACTGGTGGCCAGATATGTAGGGCCGGCTTCATGACATCCGGCTCAATACTCAATCTAGCCCTGCCAGTGCGGGGAGGTGGAATAACCCGCACCGGGCTATGCACACGTACAGGAGACACCGTGCGCTCTACTGCGTAACACGGTGTCTGCCCGTACTCCCGCTCTCCACGGTTAGCCTGGGAAGTGGGCGCAGGTCTCCTACCTGCCCTCGGCCCACTACCTCTTAGCCCCCACCCAATACATTTTTGGGGTTTACTCACAGGCTTCCTTGCTAGTCGCATACCCTCATAACTTCGGTTCCTCTCTCCGGTTGCCTCTGCTCTCCTAATCGCCTCCAGCTGTTCCCATGGAAGGCGATCTCTTCCAGCTCGGATCTCCTCCCATGTGTAGCAACCCTTGCCGTCCAATACATCCTCCCATGTCCACGAGTCCTGGTTACTTTGCCGCTGTTGTTGGTTCCGCTCACGCTGCTTGATCCATGGTTGGTGGGTAGTTCTGTCACGATCGTCAAAGGGAGAGAGAGAGGACCAAGGCGCAGCGCGTGAAAAATACATCTTCTTTAATGAAGGAAAAAACAACCACTTACAAAATGAACAAAACAAACGATCGTGAAGCTAAACTGAACTAAGTGCACACATGCAACATAGAACATACATAGACAACTACCCACACAAGCCTACTGCCTATGGCTGCCTTAAATATGGCTCCCAATCAGAGACAATGAATGACAGCTGTCTCTGATTGAGAACCAATCCAGGCAGCCATAGACATAACTAGACAACTATACTCTACTCTGCCCCATACACAACCCCATAGACTAGACAAAACACACAAAAACAACCCACCCCAACTCACGCCCTGACCAACTAAATAAATAAAAGAAAAAGGAACAATAGGTCAGGAACGTGACATAACCCCCCCCTTAAGGTGCGAACTCCGGGCGCACCAGCATAAAGTCTAGGGGAGGGTCTGGGTGGGCGTCTGTCCACGGTGGCGGCTCTGGCGCTGGTCGTGGTCCCCACCCCACCATAGTCACTACCCGCTTTCGTAGCCTCCTCCAAATGGCCACCCTCCAAATTAACCCCACTGGATTAAGGGGCAGCACCGGACTAAGTGGCAGCACCGGACTAAGGGGCAGCCCCAGGATAAGGGGCAGCCCCAGGATAAGGGGCGGCCCCAGGATAAGGGGCGGCCCCAGGATAAGGGGCGGCACCGGACTGGCTGGCTGGCTGACCCTGGCTGGCTGGCTCTGGCGGATCCTGGCTGGCTGGCTCTGGCGGATCCTGGCTGGCTGGCGGATCCTGGCTGGCTGGCGGATCCTGGCTGGCTGGCGGATCCTGGCTGGCTGGCGGATCCTGGCTGGCTGGCGGATCCTGGCTGGCTGGCGGATCCTGGCTGGCGGATCCTGGCTGGCTGGCTGGCTGGCGGATCCTGGCTGGCTGGCGGATCCTGGCTGGCTGGCTCTGGCGGATCCTGGCTGGCTGGCTCTGGCGGATCCTGGCTGGCTGGCTCTGGCGGATCCTGGCTGGCTGGCTCTGGCGGATCCTGGCTGGCTGGCGGATCCTGGCTGGCTGGCGGATCCTGGCTGGCTGGCGGATCCTGGCTGGCTGGCGGATCCTGGCTGGCTGGCGGATCCTGGCTGGCGGATCCTGGCTGGCTGGCTGGCTGGCGGATCCTGGCTGGCTGGCGGATCCTGGCTGGCTGGCTCTGGCGGATCCTGGCTGGCTGGCTCTGGCGGATCCTGGCTGGCTGGCTCTGGCGGATCCTGGCTGGCTGGCTCTGGCGGATCCTGGCTGGATGACGGCTCTAGCTGGTCATGGCTGGATGACGGCTCTGGCTGGTCATGGCTGGATGACGGCTCTGGCTGGTCATGGCTGGCTGACGGCTCTGGCTGGTCATGGCTCGCTGACGGCTCTGGCTGGTCATGGCTCGCTAACGGCTCTGGCTGGTCATGGCTCGCTGACGGCTCTGGCTGGTCATGGCTCGCTGACGGCTCTGGCTGGTCATGGCTCGCTGACGGCTCTGGCTGGTCATGGCTCGCTGACGGCTCTGGCTGATCCGGTCTGGCGGAAGGCTCTGGCTGATCCGGTCTGGCGGAAGGCTCTGGCTGATCCGGTCTGGCGGAAGGCTCTGGCTGATCCGGTCTGGCGGAAGGCTCTGGCTGATCCGGTCTGGCGGAAGGCTCTGGCTGATCTGGTCTGGCGGAAGGCTCTGGCTGATCCTGTCTGGCGGAAGGCTCTAGCGGCTCCTGTCTGGCGGACGGCTCTAGCGGCTCCTGTCTGGCGGACGGCTCTGTAGGCTCATAGCAGACGGGCGGCTTTGCATGCTCATGGCAGACGGGCGGCTTTGAAGGCTCAATACAGACGGGCAGTTCATGCGGCACTTGGCAGACGGACAGTTCAGACGGTGTAGGGCAGACGGGCAGTTCAGGCGCCGCTGGGCAGACGGGCAGTTCAGGCGCCGCTGGGCAGACGGGCAGTTCAGGCGCCGCTGGGCAGACGGGCAGTTCAGGCACCGCTGGGCAGACGGGCAGTTCAGGCGCCGCTGGGCAGACGGGCAGTTCAGGCGCCGCTGGGCAGACGGCAGACTCTGGCCGGCTGAGACGCACTGTAGGCCTGGTGCGTGGTGCCGGAACTGGAGGTACCGGGCTAAGGACATGCACCTTCAGGCTAGTGCGGGGAACAACAACAGGGCACACTGGACTCTCAAGGCGTACTATAGGCCTGGTGCGTGGTACCGGCACTGGTGGTACCGGGCTGAGGGCACGCACATCAGGGCGAGTACGGGGAGAAGGAAAAGTGCGTACAGGGCTCTGGAGACGCACAGGAGGCTTAGTGCGTGGTGCCGGAACTGGTGGTACTGGGCTGGAGACACGCACCATAGGGAAAGTGCGTGGAGGAGGAACAGGGCTCTGGAGACGCACTGGAAGCCTGGTGCGTGGTGTAGGCACTGGTGGTACTGACCTGGAGCGGGGAGGTGGCGCCGGAAATACCGGACCGTGCAGGCGTACTGGCTCCCTTGAGCATTGAGCCTGCACAACCTTACCTGGTTGAATGCTGCCCGTCGCCCGACCAGTGCGGGGAGGTGGAATAACCCGCACCGGGCTATGTAGGCGAACCGGGGACACCATGCGTAAGGCTGGTGCCATGTAAACCGGCCCGAGGAGACGCACTGGTGGCCAGATATGTAGGGCCGGCTTCATGACATCCGGCTCAATACTCAATCTAGCCCTGCCAGTGCGGGGAGGTGGAATAACCCGCACCGGGCTATGCACACGTACAGGAGACACCGTGCGCTCTACTGCGTAACACGGTGTCTGCCCGTACTCCCGCTCTCCACGGTTAGCCTGGGAAGTGGGCGCAGGTCTCCTACCTGCCCTCGGCCCACTACCTCTTAGCTTCCCCCCCCCAATAAATTTTTGGGGTTTACTCACAGGCTTCCTTGCTAGTCGCATACCCTCATAACTTCGGTTCCTCTCTCCGGTTGCCTCTGCTCTCCTAATCGCCTCCAGCTGTTCCCATGGAAGGCGATCTCTTCCAGCTCGGATCTCCTCCCATGTGTAGCAACCCTTGCCGTCCAATACATCCTCCCATGTCCACGAGTCCTGGTTACTTTGCCGCTGTTGTTGGTTCCGCTCACGCTGCTTGATCCATGGTTGGTGGGTAGTTCTGTCACGATCGTCAAAGGGAGAGAGAGAGGACCAAGGCGCAGCGCGTGAAAAATACATCTTCTTTAATGAAGGAAAAAACAACCACTTACAAAATGAACAAAACAAACGATCGTGAAGCTAAACTGAACTAAGTGCACACATGCAACATAGAACATACATAGACAACTACCCACACAAGCCTACTGCCTATGGCTGCCTTAAATATGGCTCCCAATCAGAGACAATGAATGACAGCTGTCTCTGATTGAGAACCAATCCAGGCAGCCATAGACATAACTAGACAACTATACTCTACTCTGCCCCATACACAACCCCATAGACTAGACAAAACACACAAAAACAACCCACCCCAACTCACGCCCTGACCAACTAAATAAATAAAAGAAAAAGGAACAATAGGTCAGGAACGTGACATAACCCCCCCCTTAAGGTGCGAACTCCGGGCGCACCAGCATAAAGTCTAGGGGAGGGTCTGGGTGGGCGTCTGTCCACGGTGGCGGCTCTGGCGCTGGTCGTGGTCCCCACCCCACCATAGTCACTACCCGCTTTCGTAGCCTCCTCCAAATGGCCACCCTCCAAATTAACCCCACTGGATTAAGGGGCAGCACCGGACTAAGTGGCAGCACCGGACTAAGGGGCAGCCCCAGGATAAGGGGCGGCCCCAGGATAAGGGGCGGCCCCAGGATAAGGGGCGGCACCGGACTGGCTGGCTGGCTGACCCTGGCTGGCTGGCTCTGGCGGATCCTGGCTGGCTGGCTCTGGCGGATCCTGGCTGGCTGGCGGATCCTGGCTGGCTGGCGGATCCTGGCTGGCTGGCGGATCCTGGCTGGCTGGCGGATCCTGGCTGGCTGGCGGATCCTGGCTGGCTGGCGGATCCTGGCTGGCTGGCTGGCGGATCCTGGCTGGCTGGCGGATCCTGGCTGGCTGGCTCTGGCGGATCCTGGCTGGATGACGGCTCTAGCTGGTCATGGCTGGATGACGGCTCTGGCTGGTCATGGCTGGATGACGGCTCTGGCTGGTCATGGCTGGCTGACGGCTCTGGCTGGTCATGGCTCGCTGACGGCTCTGGCTGGTCATGGCTCGCTAACGGCTCTGGCTGGTCATGGCTCGCTGACGGCTCTGGCTGGTCATGGCTCGCTGACGGCTCTGGCTGGTCATGGCTCGCTGACGGCTCTGGCTGGTCATGGCTCGCTGACGGCTCTGGCTGATCCGGTCTGGCGGAAGGCTCTGGCTGATCCGGTCTGGCGGAAGGCTCTGGCTGATCCGGTCTGGCGGAAGGCTCTGGCTGATCCGGTCTGGCGGAAGGCTCTGGCTGATCCGGTCTGGCGGAAGGCTCTGGCTGATCTGGTCTGGCGGAAGGCTCTGGCTGATCCTGTCTGGCGGAAGGCTCTAGCGGCTCCTGTCTGGCGGACGGCTCTAGCGGCTCCTGTCTGGCGGACGGCTCTGTAGGCTCATAGCAGACGGGCGGCTTTGCAGGCTCATGGCAGACGGGCGGCTTTGAAGGCTCAATACAGACGGGCAGTTCATGCGGCACTTGGCAGACGGACAGTTCAGACGGCGTAGGGCAGACGGGCAGTTCAGGCGCCGCTGGGCAGACGGGCAGTTCAGGCGCCGCTGGGCAGACGGGCAGTTCAGGCGCCGCTGGGCAGACGGGCAGTTCAGGCACCGCTGGGCAGACGGGCAGTTCAGGCGCCGCTGGGCAGACGGGCAGTTCAGGCGCCGCTGGGCAGACGGCAGACTCTGGCCGGCTGAGACGCACTGTAGGCCTGGTGCGTGGTGCCGGAACTGGAGGTACCGGGCTAAGGACATGCACCTTCAGGCTAGTGCGGGGAACAACAACAGGGCACACTGGACTCTCAAGGCGTACTATAGGCCTGGTGCGTGGTACCGGCACTGGTGGTACCGGGCTGAGGGCACGCACATCAGGGCGAGTACGGGGAGAAGGAAAAGTGCGTACAGGGCTCTGGAGACGCACAGGAGGCTTAGTGCGTGGTGCCGGAACTGGTGGTACTGGGCTGGAGACACGCACCATAGGGAAAGTGCGTGGAGGAGGAACAGGGCTCTGGAGACGCACTGGAAGCCTGGTGCGTGGTGTAGGCACTGGTGGTACTGACCTGGAGCGGGGAGGTGGCGCCGGAAATACCGGACCGTGCAGGCGTACTGGCTCCCTTGAGCATTGAGCCTGCACAACCTTACCTGGTTGAATGCTGCCCGTCACCCGACCAGTGCGGGGAGGTGGAATAACCCGCACCGGGCTATGTAGGCGAACCGGGGACACCATGCGTAAGGCTGGTGCCATGTAAACCGGCCCGAGGAGACGCACTGGTGGCCAGATATGTAGGGCCGGCTTCATGACATCCGGCTCAATACTCAATCTAGCCCTGCCAGTGCGGGGAGGTGGAATAACCCGCACCGGGCTATGCACACGTACAGGAGACACCGTGCGCTCTACTGCGTAACACGGTGTCTGCCCGTACTCCCGCTCTCCACGGTTAGCCTGGGAAGTGGGCGCAGGTCTCCTACCTGCCCTCGGCCCACTACCTCTTAGCCCCCTCCCAATAAATACATTTTTGGGGTTTACTCACAGGCTTCCTTGCTAGTCGCATACCCTCATAACTTCGGTTCCTCTCTCCGGTTGCCTCTGCTCTACCTTCAGGCTAGTGCGGGGAACAACAACAGGGCACACTGGACTCTCAAGGCGTACTATAGGCCTGGTGCGTGGTACCGGCACTGGTGGTACCGGGCTGAGGGCACGCACATCAGGGCGAGTACGGGGAGAAGGAAAAGTGCGTACAGGGCTCTGGAGACGCACAGGAGGCTTAGTGCGTGGTGCCGGAACTGGTGGTACTGGGCTGGAGACACGCACCATAGGGAAAGTGCGTGGAGGAGGAACAGGGCTCTGGAGACGCACTGGAAGCCTGGTGCGTGGTGTAGGCACTGGTGGTACTGACCTGGAGCGGGGAGGTGGCGCCGGAAATACCGGACCGTGCAGGCGTACTGGCTCCCTTGAGCATTGAGCCTGCACAACCTTACCTGGTTGAATGCTCCCCGTCGCCCGACCAGTGCGGGGAGGTGGAATAACCCGCACCGGGCTATGTAGGCGAACCGGGGACACCATGCGTAAGGCTGGTGCCATGTAAACCGGCCCGAGGAGACGCACTGGTGGCCAGATATGTAGGGCCGGCTTCATGACATCCGGCTCAATACTCAATCTAGCCCTGCCAGTGCGGGGAGGTGGAATAACCCGCACCAGGCTATGCACACGTACAGGAGACACCGTGCGCTCTACTGCGTAACACGGTGTCTGCCCGTACTCCCGCTCTCCACGGTTAGCCTGGGAAGTGGGCGCAGGTCTCCTACCTGCCCTCGGCCCACTACCTCTTAGCCTCCCCCAATAAATTTTTGGGGTTTACTCACAGGCTTCCTTGCTAGTCGCATACCCTCATAACTTCGGTTCCTCTCTCCGGTTGCCTCTGCTCTCCTAATCGCCTCCAGCTGTTCCCATGGAAGGCGATCTCTTCCAGCTCGGATCTCCTCCCATGTGTAGCAACCCTTGCCGTCCAATACATCCTCCCATGTCCACGAGTCCTGGTTACTTTGCCGCTGTTGTTGGTTCCGCTCACGCTGCTTGATCCATGGTTGGTGGGTAGTTCTGTCACGATCGTCAAAGGGAGAGAGAGAGGACCAAGGCGCAGCGCGTGAAAAATACATCTTCTTTAATGAAGGAAAAAACAACCACTTACAAAATGAACAAAACAAACGATCGTGAAGCTAAACTGAACTAAGTGCACACATGCAACATAGAACATACATAGACAACTACCCACACAAGCCTACTGCCTATGGCTGCCTTAAATATGGCTCCCAATCAGAGACAATGAATGACAGCTGTCTCTGATTGAGAACCAATCCAGGCAGCCATAGACATAACTAGACAACTATACTCTACTCTGCCCCATACACAACCCCATAGACTAGACAAAACACACAAAAACAACCCACCCCAACTCACGCCCTGACCAACTAAATAAATAAAAGAAAAAGGAACAATAGGTCAGGAACGTGACATAACCCCCCCCTTAAGGTGCGAACTCCGGGCGCACCAGCATAAAGTCTAGGGGAGGGTCTGGGTGGGCGTCTGTCCACGGTGGCGGCTCTGGCGCTGGTCGTGGTCCCCACCCCACCATAGTCACTACCCGCTTTCGTAGCCTCCTCCAAATGGCCACCCTCCAAATTAACCCCACTGGATTAAGGGGCAGCACCGGACTAAGTGGCAGCACCGGACTAAGGGGCAGCCCCAGGATAAGGGGCGGCCCCAGGATAAGGGGCGGCCCCAGGATAAGGGGCGGCACCGGACTGGCTGGCTGGCTGACCCTGGCTGGCTGGCTCTGGCGGATCCTGGCTGGCTGGCTCTGGCGGATCCTGGCTGGCTGGCGGATCCTGGCTGGCTGGCGGATCCTGGCTGGCTGGCGGATCCTGGCTGGCTGGCGGATCCTGGCTGGCTGGCGGATCCTGGCTGGCTGGCGGATCCTGGCTGGCGGATCCTGGCTGGCTGGCTGGCTGGCGGATCCTGGCTGGCTGGCTCTGGCGGATCCTGGCTGGCTGGCTCTGGCGGATCCTGGCTGGCTGGCACTGGCGGATCCTGGCTGGCTGGCTCAGGCGGATCCTGGCTGGCTGGCTCTGGCGGATCCTGGCTGGATGACGGCTCTAGCTGGTCATGGCTGGATGACGGCTCTGGCTGGTCATGGCTGGATGACGGCTCTGGCTGGTCATGGCTGGCTGACGGCTCTGGCTGGTCATGGCTCGCTGACGGCTCTGGCTGGTCATGGCTCGCTAACGGCTCTGGCTGGTCATGGCTCGCTGACGGCTCTGGCTGGTCATGGCTCGCTGACGGCTCTGGCTGGTCATGGCTCGCTGACGGCTCTGGCTGGTCATGGCTCGCTGACGGCTCTGGCTGATCCGGTCTGGCGGAAGGCTCTGGCTGATCCGGTCTGGCGGAAGGCTCTGGCTGATCCGGTCTGGCGGAAGGCTCTGGCTGATCCGGTCTGGCGGAAGGCTCTGGCTGATCCGGTCTGGCGGAAGGCTCTGGCTGATCTGGTCTGGCGGAAGGCTCTGGCTGATCCTGTCTGGCGGAAGGCTCTAGCGGCTCCTGTCTGGCGGACGGCTCTAGCGGCTCCTGTCTGGCGGACGGCTCTGTAGGCTCATAGCAGACGGGCGGCTTTGCAGGCTCATGGCAGACGGGCGGCTTTGAAGGCTCAATACAGACGGGCAGTTCATGCGGCACTTGGCAGACGGACAGTTCAGACGGCGTAGGGCAGACGGGCAGTTCAGGCGCCGCTGGGCAGACGGGCAGTTCAGGCGCCGCTGGGCAGACGGGCAGTTCAGGCGCCGCTGGGCAGACGGGCAGTTCAGGCACCGCTGGGCAGACGGGCAGTTCAGGCGCCGCTGGGCAGACGGGCAGTTCAGGCGCCGCTGGGCAGACGGCAGACTCTGGCCGGCTGAGACGCACTGTAGGCCTGGTGCGTGGTGCGACCGGGGCACTGGCGTGCGTACCGGGCTGCAGGGCGCACGCACATCAGGGCGAGTACGGGGAGAAGGAAAAGTGCGTACAGGGCTCTGGAGACGCACAGGAGGCTTAGTGCGTGGTGCCGGAACTGGTGGTACTGGGCTGGAGACACGCACCATAGGGAAAGTGCGTGGAGGAGGAACAGGGCTCTGGAGACGCACTGGAAGCCTGGTGCGTGGTGTAGGCACTGGTGGTACTGACCTGGAGCGGGGAGGTGGCGCCGGAAATACCGGACCGTGCAGGCGTACTGGCTCCCTTGAGCATTGAGCCTGCACAACCTTACCTGGTTGAATGCTCCCCGTCGCCCGACCAGTGCGGGGAGGTGGAATAACCCGCACCGGGCTATGTAGGCGAACCGGGGACACCATGCGTAAGGCTGGTGCCATGTAAACCGGCCCGAGGAGACGCACTGGTGGCCAGATATGTAGGGCCGGCTTCATGACATCCGGCTCAATACTCAATCTAGCCCTGCCAGTGCGGGGAGGTGGAATAACCCGCACCGGGCTATGCACACGTACAGGAGACACCGTGCGCTCTACTGCGTAACACGGTGTCTGCCCGTACTCCCGCTCTCCACGGTTAGCCTGGGAAGTGGGCGCAGGTCTCCTACCTGCCCTCGGCCCACTACCTCTTAGCCCCCTCCCAATAAATACATTTTTGGGGTTTACTCACAGGCTTCCTTGCTAGTCGCATACCCTCATAACTTCGGTTCCTCTCTCCGGTTGCCTCTGCTCTACCTTCAGGCTAGTGCGGGGAACAACAACAGGGCACACTGGACTCTCAAGGCGTACTATAGGCCTGGTGCGTGGTACCGGCACTGGTGGTACCGGGCTGAGGGCACGCACATCAGGGCGAGTACGGGGAGAAGGAAAAGTGCGTACAGGGCTCTGGAGACGCACAGGAGGCTTAGTGCGTGGTGCCGGAACTGGTGGTACTGGGCTGGAGACACGCACCATAGGGAAAGTGCGTGGAGGAGGAACAGGGCTCTGGAGACGCACTGGAAGCCTGGTGCGTGGTGTAGGCACTGGTGGTACTGACCTGGAGCGGGGAGGTGGCGCCGGAAATACCGGACCGTGCAGGCGTACTGGCTCCCTTGAGCATTGAGCCTGCACAACCTTACCTGGTTGAATGCTCCCCGTCGCCCGACCAGTGCGGGGAGGTGGAATAACCCGCACCGGGCTATGTAGGCGAACCGGGGACACCATGCGTAAGGCTGGTGCCATGTAAACCGGCCCGAGGAGACGCACTGGTGGCCAGATATGTAGGGCCGGCTTCATGACATCCGGCTCAATACTCAATCTAGCCCTGCCAGTGCGGGGAGGTGGAATAACCCGCACCGGGCTATGCACACGTACAGGAGACACCGTGCGCTCTACTGCGTAACACGGTGTCTGCCCGTACTCCCGCTCTCCACGGTTAGCCTGGGAAGTGGGCGCAGGTCTCCTACCTGCCCTCGGCCCACTACCTCTTAACCCCCCCCCAATAAATTTTTGGGGTTTACTCACAGGCTTCCTTGCTAGTCGCATACCCTCATAACTTCGGTTCCTCTCTCCGGTTGCCTCTGCTCTACCTTCAGGCTAGTGCGGGGAACAACAACAGGGCACACTGGACTCTCAAGGCGTACTATAGGCCTGGTGCGTGGTACCGGCACTGGTGGTACCGGGCTGAGGGCACGCACATCAGGGCGAGTACGGGGAGAAGGAAAAGTGCGTACAGGGCTCTGGAGACGCACAGGAGGCTTAGTGCGTGGTGCCGGAACTGGTGGTACTGGGCTGGAGACACGCACCATAGGGAAAGTGCGTGGAGGAGGAACAGGGCTCTGGAGACGCACTGGAAACCTGGTGCGTGGTGTAGGCACTGGTGGTACTGACCTGGAGCGGGGAGGTGGCGCCGGAAATACCGGACCGTGCAGGCGTACTGGCTCCCTTGAGCATTGAGCCTGCACAACCTTACCTGGTTGAATGCTCCCCGTCGCCCGACCAGTGCGGGGAGGTGGAATAACCCGCACCGGGCTATGTAGGCGAACCGGGGACACCATGCGTAAGGCTGGTGCCATGTAAACCGGCCCGAGGAGACGCACTGGTGGCCAGATATGTAGGGCCGGCTTCATGACATCCGGCTCAATACTCAATCTAGCCCTGCCAGTGCGGGGAGGTGGAATAACCCGCACCGGGCTATGCACACGTACAGGAGACACCGTGCGCTCTACTGCGTAACACGGTGTCTGCCCGTACTCCCGCTCTCCACGGTTAGCCTGGGAAGTGGGCGCAGGTCTCCTACCTGCCCTCGGCCCACTACCTCTTAACCCCCCCCCAATAAATTTTTGGGGTTTACTCACAGGCTTCCTTGCTAGTCGCATACCCTCATAACTTCGGTTCCTCTCTCCGGTTGCCTCTGCTCTACCTTCAGGCTAGTGCGGGGAACAACAACAGGGCACACTGGACTCTCAAGGCGTACTATAGGCCTGGTGCGTGGTACCGGCACTGGTGGTACCGGGCTGAGGGCACGCACATCAGGGCGAGTACGGGGAGAAGGAAAAGTGCGTACAGGGCTCTGGAGACGCACAGGAGGCTTAGTGCGTGGTGCCGGAACTGGTGGTACTGGGCTGGAGACACGCACCATAGGGAAAGTGCGTGGAGGAGGAACAGGGCTCTGGAGACGCACTGGAAGCCTGGTGCGTGGTGTAGGCACTGGTGGTACTGACCTGGAGCGGGGAGGTGGCGCCGGAAATACCGGACCGTGCAGGCGTACTGGCTCCCTTGAGCATTGAGCCTGCACAACCTTACCTGGTTGAATGCTCCCCGTCGCCCGACCAGTGCGGGGAGGTGGAATAACCCGCACCGGGCTATGTAGGCGAACCGGGGACACCATGCGTAAGGCTGGTGCCATGTAAACCGGCCCGAGGAGACGCACTGGTGGCCAGATATGTAGGGCCGGCTTCATGACATCCGGCTCAATACTCAATCTAGCCCTGCCAGTGCGGGGAGGTGGAATAACCCGCACCGGGCTATGCACACGTACAGGAGACACCGTGCGCTCTACTGCGTAACATGGTGTCTGCCCGTACTCCCGCTCTCCACGGTTAGCCTGGGAAGTGGGCGCAGGTCTCCTACCTGCCCTCGGCCCACTACCTCTTAGCCACCCCCCAATAAATTTTTGGGGTTTACTCACAGGCTTCCTTGCTAGTCGCATACCCTCATAACTTCGGTTCCTCTCTCCGGTTGCCTCTGCTCTCCTAATCGCCTCCAGCTGTTCCCATGGAAGGCGATCTCTTCCAGCTCGGATCTCCTCCCATGTGTAGCAACCCTTGCCGTCCAATACATCCTCCCATGTCCACGAGTCCTGGTTACTTTGCCGCTGTTGTTGGTTCCGCTCACGCTGCTTGATCCATGGTTGGTGGGTAGTTCTGTCACGATCGTCAAAGGGAGAGAGAGAGGACCAAGGCGCAGCGCGTGAAAAATACATCTTCTTTAATGAAGGAAAAAACAACCACTTACAAAATGAACAAAACAAACGATCGTGAAGCTAAACTGAACTAAGTGCACACATGCAACATAGAACATACATAGACAACTACCCACACAAGCCTACTGCCTATGGCTGCCTTAAATATGGCTCCCAATCAGAGACAATGAATGACAGCTGTCTCTGATTGAGAACCAATCCAGGCAGCCATAGACATAACTAGACAACTATACTCTACTCTGCCCCATACACAACCCCATAGACTAGACAAAACACACAAAAACAACCCACCCCAACTCACGCCCTGACCAACTAAATAAATAAAAGAAAAAGGAACAATAGGTCAGGAACGTGACATAACCCCCCCCTTAAGGTGCGAACTCCGGGCGCACCAGCATAAAGTCTAGGGGAGGGTCTGGGTGGGCGTCTGTCCACGGTGGCGGCTCTGGCGCTGGTCGTGGTCCCCACCCCACCATAGTCACTACCCGCTTTCGTAGCCTCCTCCAAATGGCCACCCTCCAAATTAACCCCACTGGATTAAGGGGCAGCACCGGACTAAGTGGCAGCACCGGACTAAGGGGCAGCCCCAGGATAAGGGGCGGCCCCAGGATAAGGGGCGGCCCCAGGATAAGGGGCGGCACCGGACTGGCTGGCTGGCTGACCCTGGCTGGCTGGCTCTGGCGGATCCTGGCTGGCTGGCTCTGGCGGATCCTGGCTGGCTGGCGGATCCTGGCTGGCTGGCGGATCCTGGCTGGCTGGCGGATCCTGGCTGGCTGGCGGATCCTGGCTGGCTGGCGGATCCTGGCTGGCTGGCGGATCCTGGCTGGCGGATCCTGGCTGGCTGGCTGGCTGGCGGATCCTGGCTGGCTGGCGGATCCTGGCTGGCTGGCTCTGGCGGATCCTGGCTGGCTGGCTCTGGCGGATCCTGGCTGGCTGGCACTGGCGGATCCTGGCTGGCTGGCTCAGGCGGATCCTGGCTGGCTGGCTCTGGCGGATCCTGGCTGGATGACGGCTCTAGCTGGTCATGGCTGGATGACGGCTCTGGCTGGTCATGGCTGGATGACGGCTCTGGCTGGTCATGGCTGGCTGACGGCTCTGGCTGGTCATGGCTCGCTGACGGCTCTGGCTGGTCATGGCTCGCTAACGGCTCTGGCTGGTCATGGCTTGCTGACGGCTCTGGCTGGTCATGGCTTGCTGACGGCTCTGGCTGGTCATGGCTCGCTGACGGCTCTGGCTGGTCATGGCTCGCTGACGGCTCTGGCTGATCCGGTCTGGCGGAAGGCTCTGGCTGATCCGGTCTGGCGGAAGGCTCTGGCTGATCCGGTCTGGCGGAAGGCTCTGGCTGATCCGGTCTGGCGGAAGGCTCTGGCTGATCCGGTCTGGCGGAAGGCTCTGGCTGATCTGGTCTGGCGGAAGGCTCTGGCTGATCCTGTCTGGCGGAAGGCTCTAGCGGCTCCTGTCTGGCGGACGGCTCTAGCGGCTCCTGTCTGGCGGACGGCTCTGTAGGCTCATAGCAGACGGGCGGCTTTGCAGGCTCATGGCAGACGGGCGGCTTTGAAGGCTCAATACAGACGGGCAGTTCATGCGGCACTTGGCAGACGGACAGTTCAGACGGCGTAGGGCAGACGGGCAGTTCAGGCGCCGCTGGGCAGACGGGCAGTTCAGGCGCCGCTGGGCAGACGGGCAGTTCAGGCGCCGCTGGGCAGACGGGCAGTTCAGGCACCGCTGGGCAGACGGGCAGTTCAGGCGCCGCTGGGCAGACGGGCAGTTCAGGCGCCGCTGGGCAGACGGCAGACTCTGGCCGGCTGAGACGCACTGTAGGCCTGGTGCGTGGTGCCGGAACTGGAGGTACCGGGCTAAGGACATGCACCTTCAGGCTAGTGCGGGGAACAACAACAGGGCACACTGGACTCTCAAGGCGTACTATAGGCCTGGTGCGTGGTACCGGCACTGGTGGTACCGGGCTGAGGGCACGCACATCAGGGCGAGTACGGGGAGAAGGAAAAGTGCGTACAGGGCTCTGGAGACGCACAGGAGGCTTAGTGCGTGGTGCCGGAACTGGTGGTACTGGGCTGGAGACACGCACCATAGGGAAAGTGCGTGGAGGAGGAACAGGGCTCTGGAGACGCACTGGAAGCCTGGTGCGTGGTGTAGGCACTGGTGGTACTGACCTGGAGCGGGGAGGTGGCGCCGGAAATACCGGACCGTGCAGGCGTACTGGCTCCCTTGAGCATTGAGCCTGCACAACCTTACCTGGTTGAATGCTCCCCGTCGCCCGACCAGTGCGGGGAGGTCGAATAACCCGCACCGGGCTATGTAGGCGAACCGGGGACACCATGCGTAAGGCTGGTGCCATGTAAACCGGCCCGAGGAGACGCACTGGTGGCCAGATATGTAGGGCCGGCTTCATGACATCCGGCTCAATACTCAATCTAGCCCTGCCAGTGCGGGGAGGTGGAATAACCCGCACCGGGCTATGCACACGTACAGGAGACACCGTGCGCTCTACTGCGTAACACGGTGTCTGCCCGTACTCCCGCTCTCCACGGTTAGCCTGGGAAGTGGGCGCAGGTCTCCTACCTGCCCTCGGCCCACTACCTCTTAGCCCCCTCCCAATAAATACATTTTTGGGGTTTACTCACAGGCTTCCTTGCTAGTCGCATACCCTCATAACTTCGGTTCCTCTCTCCGGTTGCCTCTGCTCTACCTTCAGGCTAGTGCGGGGAACAACAACAGGGCACACTGGACTCTCAAGGCGTACTATAGGCCTGGTGCGTGGTACCGGCACTGGTGGTACCGGGCTGAGGGCACGCACATCAGGGCGAGTACGGGGAGAAGGAAAAGTGCGTACAGGGCTCTGGAGACGCACAGGAGGCTTAGTGCGTGGTGCCGGAACTGGTGGTACTGGGCTGGAGACACGCACCATAGGGAAAGTGCGTGGAGGAGGAACAGGGCTCTGGAGACGCACTGGAAGCCTGGTGCGTGGTGTAGGCACTGGTGGTACTGACCTGGAGCGGGGAGGTGGCGCCGGAAATACCGGACCGTGCAGGCGTACTGGCTCCCTTGAGCATTGAGCCTGCACAACCTTACCTGGTTGAATGCTCCCCGTCGCCCGACCAGTGCGGGGAGGTGGAATAACCCGCACCGGGCTATGTAGGCGAACCGGGGACACCATGCGTAAGGCTGGTGCCATGTAAACCGGCCCGAGGAGACGCACTGGTGGCCAGATATGTAGGGCCGGCTTCATGACATCCGGCTCAATACTCAATCTAGCCCTGCCAGTGCGGGGAGGTGGAATAACCCGCACCGGGCTATGCACACGTACAGGAGACACCGTGCGCTCTACTGCGTAACACGGTGTCTGCCCGTACTCCCGCTCTCCACGGTTAGCCTGGGAAGTGGGCGCAGGTCTCCTACCTGCCCTCGGCCCACTACCTCTTAACCCCCCCCCAATAAATTTTTGGGGTTTACTCACAGGCTTCCTTGCTAGTCGCATACCCTCATAACTTCGGTTCCTCTCTCCGGTTGCCTCTGCTCTACCTTCAGGCTAGTGCGGGGAACAACAACAGGGCACACTGGACTCTCAAGGCGTACTATAGGCCTGGTGCGTGGTACCGGCACTGGTGGTACCGGGCTGAGGGCACGCACATCAGGGCGAGTACGGGGAGAAGGAAAAGTGCGTACAGGGCTCTGGAGACGCACAGGAGGCTTAGTGCGTGGTGCCGGAACTGGTGGTACTGGGCTGGAGACACGCACCATAGGGAAAGTGCGTGGAGGAGGAACAGGGCTCTGGAGACGCACTGGAAGCCTGGTGCGTGGTGTAGGCACTGGTGGTACTGACCTGGAGCGGGGAGGTGGCGCCGGAAATACCGGACCATGCAGGCGTACTGGCTCCCTTGAGCATTGAGCCTGCACAACCTTACCTGGTTGAATGCTCCCCGTCGCCCGACCAGTGCGGGGAGGTGGAATAACCCGCACCGGGCTATGTAGGCGAACCGGGGACACCATGCGTAAGGCTGGTGCCATGTAAACCGGCCCGAGGAGACGCACTGGTGGCCAGATATGTAGGGCCGGCTTCATGACATCCGGCTCAATACTCAATCTAGCCCTGCCAGTGCGGGGAGGTGGAATAACCCGCACCGGGCTATGCACACGTACAGGAGACACCGTGCGCTCTACTGCGTAACATGGTGTCTGCCCGTACTCCCGCTCTCCACGGTTAGCCTGGGAAGTGGGCGCAGGTCTCCTACCTGCCCTCGGCCCACTACCTCTTAGCCACCCCCCAATAAATTTTTGGGGTTTACTCACAGGCTTCCTTGCTAGTCGCATACCCTCATAACTTCGGTTCCTCTCTCCGGTTGCCTCTGCTCTCCTAATCGCCTCCAGCTGTTCCCATGGAAGGCGATCTCTTCCAGCTCGGATCTCCTCCCATGTGTAGCAACCCTTGCCGTCCAATACATCCTCCCATGTCCACGAGTCCTGGTTACTTTGCCGCTGTTGTTGGTTCCGCTCACGCTGCTTGATCCATGGTTGGTGGGTAGTTCTGTCACGATCGTCAAAGGGAGAGAGAGAGGACCAAGGCGCAGCGCGTGAAAAATACATCTTCTTTAATGAAGGAAAAAACAACCACTTACAAAATGAACAAAACAAACGATCGTGAAGCTAAACTGAACTAAGTGCACACATGCAACATAGAACATACATAGACAACTACCCACACAAGCCTACTGCCTATGGCTGCCTTAAATATGGCTCCCAATCAGAGACAATGAATGACAGCTGTCTCTGATTGAGAACCAATCCAGGCAGCCATAGACATAACTAGACAACTATACTCTACTCTGCCCCATACACAACCCCATAGACTAGACAAAACACACAAAAACAACCCACCCCAACTCACGCCCTGACCAACTAAATAAATAAAAGAAAAAGGAACAATAGGTCAGGAACGTGACATAACCCCCCCCTTAAGGTGCGAACTCCGGGCGCACCAGCATAAAGTCTAGGGGAGGGTCTGGGTGGGCGTCTGTCCACGGTGGCGGCTCTGGCGCTGGTCGTGGTCCCCACCCCACCATAGTCACTACCCGCTTTCGTAGCCTCCTCCAAATGGCCACCCTCCAAATTAACCCCACTGGATTAAGGGGCAGCACCGGACTAAGTGGCAGCACCGGACTAAGGGGCAGCCCCAGGATAAGGGGCAGCCCCAGGATAAGGGGCGGCCCCAGGATAAGGGGCGGCCCCAGGATAAGGGGCGGCACCGGACTGGCTGGCTGGCTGACCCTGGCTGGCTGGCTCTGGCGGATCCTGGCTGGCTGGCTCTGGCGGATCCTGGCTGGCTGGCGGATCCTGGCTGGCTGGCGGATCCTGGCTGGCTGGCGGATCCTGGCTGGCTGGCGGATCCTGGCTGGCTGGCGGATCCTGGCTGGCGGATCCTGGCTGGCTGGCTGGCTGGCGGATCCTGGCTGGCTGGCGGATCCTGGCTGGCTGGCTCTGGCGGATCCTGGCTGGCTGGCTCTGGCGGATCCTGGCTGGCTGGCTCTGGCGGATCCTGGCTGGCTGGCTCTGGCGGATCCTGGCTGGCTGGCTCTGGCGGATCCTGGCTGGATGACGGCTCTAGCTGGTCATGGCTGGATGACGGCTCTGGCTGGTCATGGCTGGATGACGGCTCTGGCTGGTCATGGCTGGCTGACGGCTCTGGCTGGTCATGGCTCGCTGACGGCTCTGGCTGGTCATGGCTCGCTAACGGCTCTGGCTGGTCATGGCTCGCTGACGGCTCTGGCTGGTCATGGCTCGCTGACGGCTCTGGCTGGTCATGGCTCGCTGACGGCTCTGGCTGGTCATGGCTCGCTGACGGCTCTGGCTGATCCGGTCTGGCGGAAGGCTCTGGCTGATCCGGTCTGGCGGAAGGCTCTGGCTGATCCGGTCTGGCGGAAGGCTCTGGCTGATCCGGTCTGGCGGAAGGCTCTGGCTGATCCGGTCTGGCGGAAGGCTCTGGCTGATCTGGTCTGGCGGAAGGCTCTGGCTGATCCTGTCTGGCGGAAGGCTCTAGCGGCTCCTGTCTGGCGGACGGCTCTAGCGGCTCCTGTCTGGCGGACGGCTCTGTAGGCTCATAGCAGACGGGCGGCTTTGCAGGCTCATGGCAGACGGGCGGCTTTGAAGGCTCAATACAGACGGGCAGTTCATGCGGCACTTGGCAGACGGACAGTTCAGACGGCGTAGGGCAGACGGGCAGTTCAGGCGCCGCTGGGCAGACGGGCAGTTCAGGCGCCGCTGGGCAGACGGGCAGTTCAGGCGCCGCTGGGCAGACGGGCAGTTCAGGCACCGCTGGGCAGACGGGCAGTTCAGGCGCCGCTGGGCAGACGGGCAGTTCAGGCGCCGCTGGGCAGACGGCAGACTCTGGCCGGCTGAGACGCACTGTAGGCCTGGTGCGTGGTGCCGGAACTGGAGGTACCGGGCTAAGGACATGCACCTTCAGGCTAGTGCGGGGAACAACAACAGGGCACACTGGACTCTCAAGGCGTACTATAGGCCTGGTGCGTGGTACCGGCACTGGTGGTACCGGGCTGAGGGCACGCACATCAGGGCGAGTACGGGGAGAAGGAAAAGTGCGTACAGGGCTCTGGAGACGCACAGGAGGCTTAGTGCGTGGTGCCGGAACTGGTGGTACTGGGCTGGAGACACGCACCATAGGGAAAGTGCGTGGAGGAGGAACAGGGCTCTGGAGACGCACTGGAAGCCTGGTGCGTGGTGTAGGCACTGGTGGTACTGACCTGGAGCGGGGAGGTGGCGCCGGAAATACCGGACCGTGCAGGCGTACTGGCTCCCTTGAGCATTGAGCCTGCACAACCTTACCTGGTTGAATGCTCCCCGTCGCCCGACCAGTGCGGGGAGGTGGAATAACCCGCACCGGGCTATGTAGGCGAACCGGGGACACCATGCGTAAGGCTGGTGCCATGTAAACCGGCCCGAGGAGACGCACTGGTGGCCAGATATGTAGGGCCGGCTTCATGACATCCGGCTCAATACTCAATCTAGCCCTGCCAGTGCGGGGAGGTGGAATAACCCGCACCGGGCTATGCACACGTACAGGAGACACCGTGCGCTCTACTGCGTAACACGGTGTCTGCCCGTACTCCCGCTCTCCACGGTTAGCCTGGGAAGTGGGCGCAGGTCTCCTACTTGCCCTCGGCCCACTACCTCTTAGCCACCCCCCAATAAATTTTTGGGGTTTACTCACAGGCTTCCTTGCTAGTCGCATACCCTCATAACTTCGGTTCCTCTCTCCGGTTGCCTCTGCTCTCCTAATCGCCTCCAGCTGTTCCCATGGAAGGCGATCTCTTCCAGCTCGGATCTCCTCCCATGTGTAGCAACCCTTGCCGTCCAATACATCCTCCCATGTCCACGAGTCCTGGTTACTTTGCCGCTGTTGTTGGTTCCGCTCACGCTGCTTGATCCATGGTTGGTGGGTAGTTCTGTCACGATCGTCAAAGGGAGAGAGAGAGGACCAAGGCGCAGCGCGTGAAAAATACATCTTCTTTAATGAAGGAAAAAACAACCACTTACAAAATGAACAAAACAAACGATCGTGAAGCTAAACTGAACTAAGTGCACACATGCAACATAGAACATACATAGACAACTACCCACACAAGCCTACTGCCTATGGCTGCCTTAAATATGGCTCCCAATCAGAGACAATGAATGACAGCTGTCTCTGATTGAGAACCAATCCAGGCAGCCATAGACATAACTAGACAACTATACTCTACTCTGCCCCATACACAACCCCATAGACTAGACAAAACACACAAAAACAACCCACCCCAACTCACGCCCTGACCAACTAAATAAATAAAAGAAAAAGGAACAATAGGTCAGGAACGTGACATAACCCCCCCCTTAAGGTGCGAACTCCGGGCGCACCAGCATAAAGTCTAGGGGAGGGTCTGGGTGGGCGTCTGTCCACGGTGGCGGCTCTGGCGCTGGTCGTGGTCCCCACCCCACCATAGTCACTACCCGCTTTCGTAGCCTCCTCCAAATGGCCACCCTCCAAATTAACCCCACTGGATTAAGGGGCAGCACCGGACTAAGTGGCAGCACCGGACTAAGGGGCAGCCCCAGGATAAGGGGCAGCCCCAGGATAAGGGGCGGCCCCAGGATAAGGGGCGGCCCCAGGATAAGGGGCGGCACCGGACTGGCTGGCTGGCTGACCCTGGCTGGCTGGCTCTGGCGGATCCTGGCTGGCTGGCTCTGGCGGATCCTGGCTGGCTGGCGGATCCTGGCTGGCTGGCGGATCCTGGCTGGCTGGCGGATCCTGGCTGGCTGGCGGATCCTGGCTGGCTGGCGGATCCTGGCTGGCGGATCCTGGCTGGCTGGCTGGCTGGCGGATCCTGGCTGGCTGGCGGATCCTGGCTGGCTGGCTCTGGCGGATCCTGGCTGGCTGGCTGGCGGATCCTGGCTGGCTGGCTCTGGCGGATCCTGGCTGGATGACGGCTCTAGCTGGTCATGGCTGGATGACGGCTCTGGCTGGTCATGGCTGGATGACGGCTCTGGCTGGTCATGGCTGGCTGACGGCTCTGGCTGGTCATGGCTCGCTGACGGCTCTGGCTGGTCATGGCTCGCTAACGGCTCTGGCTGGTCATGGCTCGCTGACGGCTCTGGCTGGTCATGGCTCGCTGACGGCTCTGGCTGGTCATGGCTCGCTGACGGCTCTGGCTGGTCATGGCTCGCTGACGGCTCTGGCTGATCCGGTCTGGCGGAAGGCTCTGGCTGATCCGGTCTGGCGGAAGGCTCTGGCTGATCCGGTCTGGCGGAAGGCTCTGGCTGATCCGGTCTGGCGGAAGGCTCTGGCTGATCCGGTCTGGCGGAAGGCTCTGGCTGATCTGGTCTGGCGGAAGGCTCTGGCTGATCCTGTCTGGCGGAAGGCTCTAGCGGCTCCTGTCTGGCGGACGGCTCTAGCGGCTCCTGTCTGGCGGACGGCTCTGTAGGCTCATAGCAGACGGGCGGCTTTGCAGGCTCATGGCAGACGGGCGGCTTTGAAGGCTCAATACAGACGGGCAGTTCATGCGGCACTTGGCAGACGGACAGTTCAGACGGCGTAGGGCAGACGGGCAGTTCAGGCGCCGCTGGGCAGACGGGCAGTTCAGGCGCCGCTGGGCAGACGGGCAGTTCAGGCGCCGCTGGGCAGACGGGCAGTTCAGGCACCGCTGGGCAGACGGGCAGTTCAGGCGCCGCTGGGCAGACGGGCAGTTCAGGCGCCGCTGGGCAGACGGCAGACTCTGGCCGGCTGAGACGCACTGTAGGCCTGGTGCGTGGTGCCGGAACTGGAGGTACCGGGCTAAGGACATGCACCTTCAGGCTAGTGCGGGGAACAACAACAGGGCACACTGGACTCTCAAGGCGTACTATAGGCCTGGTGCGTGGTACCGGCACTGGTGGTACCGGGCTGAGGGCACGCACATCAGGGCGAGTACGGGGAGAAGGAAAAGTGCGTACAGGGCTCTGGAGACGCACAGGAGGCTTAGTGCGTGGTGCCGGAACTGGTGGTACTGGGCTGGAGACACGCACCATAGGGAAAGTGCGTGGAGGAGGAACAGGGCTCTGGAGACGCACTGGAAGCCTGGTGCGTGGTGTAGGCACTGGTGGTACTGACCTGGAGCGGGGAGGTGGCGCCGGAAATACCGGACCGTGCAGGCGTACTGGCTCCCTTGAGCATTGAGCCTGCACAACCTTACCTGGTTGAATGCTCCAAGTCGCCCGACCAGTGCGGGGAGGTGGAATAACCCGCACCGGGCTATGTAGGCGAACCGGGGACACCATGCGTAAGGCTGGTGCCATGTAAACCGGCCCGAGGAGACGCACTGGTGGCCAGATATGTAGGGCCGGCTTCATGACATCCGGCTCAATACTCAATCTAGCCCTGCCAGTGCGGGGAGGTGGAATAACCCGCACCGGGCTATGCACACGTACAGGAGACACCGTGCGCTCTACTGCGTAACACGGTGTCTGCCCGTACTCCCGCTCTCCACGGTTAGCCTGGGAAGTGGGCGCAGGTCTCCTACCTGCCCTCGGCCCACTACCTCTTAGCCCCCACCCAATAAATTTTGGGGGTTTACTCACAGGCTTCCTTGCTAGTCGCATACCCTCATAACTTCGGTTCCTCTCTCCGGTTGCCTCTGCTCTCCTAATCGCCTCCAGCTGTTCCCATGGAAGGCGATCTCTTCCAGCTCGGATCTCCTCCCATGTGTAGCAACCCTTGCCGTCCAATACATCCTCCCATGTCCACGAGTCCTGGTTACTTTGCCGCTGTTGTTGGTTCCGCTCACGCTGCTTGATCCATGGTTGGTGGGTAGTTCTGTCACGATCGTCAAAGGGAGAGAGAGAGGACCAAGGCGCAGCGCGTGAAAAATACATCTTCTTTAATGAAGGAAAAAACAACCACTTACAAAATGAACAAAACAAACGATCGTGAAGCTAAACTGAACTAAGTGCACACATGCAACATAGAACATACATAGACAACTACCCACACAAGCCTACTGCCTATGGCTGCCTTAAATATGGCTCCCAATCAGAGACAATGAATGACAGCTGTCTCTGATTGAGAACCAATCCAGGCAGCCATAGACATAACTAGACAACTATACTCTACTCTGCCCCATACACAACCCCATAGACTAGACAAAACACACAAAAACAACCCACCCCAACTCACGCCCTGACCAACTAAATAAATAAAAGAAAAAGGAACAATAGGTTAGGAACGTGACACTCTCTGAGTTTCGCTCAAATGGCACCCTGTAGACCTGTTTCATCCGGATTCGGTTGCGCTGTAACACACGGTCCAATGTAGACAAGCCCACCTGGTGAATGTTACTGAATATTGTGTTGTCTGCAATTATGTGGTTCTGGATTTCTCGTAGTCTAATGGTAATTGTTTGCCACCACCATGTTCACAATAGCGGTCTCCTGTTCTGGTGTGAACAGCCGGTGTCTTCCATCATGGCCTGGCTGTCTCTCAGTTCTGCAGAAGATCCACAAATATGATATGATTGGTTACAGTATAATAAAATAATCTATTTTCTTTCAATATGAAATTACATTACTGTAACATCGGCCAACAATCACTGAGTAACATAGATCTACTGATATGTCGGATTGCAGTATACTACAGTATACATACATAAAGAGCATAGTGTAGATGGTAGGTAACTTACCAGTTCTCATTTCTGAATGTACGGATGATAGATGCAACCATGTAGCGGTTCAGGTTGGGCTGAACGCTCTGCCCAGCCTCCCTCATACTCAATCCATGGTTGAGCACAACCAATGTGGCCCTGATCTCATCTGAGACAACTGTCCTTCCTCGTCCTCCTCTTCCTCTCACTCCTTCACCTCTAGCTCTTGCTTCACCATTGACTTCCATTTTCCTCCAAAACAGGAGAGCTCATCTGTGGCCTTTTCTAGTGCTAAAACTTCTAAGTGAACAATTCAGCAACTAGTGTTTACAGCTGTGAGGAGTGGGTGTTGCCAATTGGTATATAGAGCTTGTCGTTGTGATTGGCTTTGCTTTCCAAAGGCACTAAAGAGATTTTATTTTTGAATGTTGTGCCTAATGTAGAGAACTGTGTGTAGTTTTTTGCAAAAAGTGTGATAGAATTGACAACTGAGTGTAAAGCAGGAATTGTACTTGCAATTTTGCGGACTTGGTTTAGGGATTTGGTACATGAGTTTCAGGTTTCGGTGATTGCGTTTCAAGTTCCAATTTAAGTGTGTAAACAATTGGGAAAAAGTGTAAAAGGTAATTAACCCCCCTCAAGAGTGCAGTCTCAGTGCGATTATGGGGTCTAAAACCAGACTGAAGCGTTTTGTATACATTATCTGTCTTCAGGAAGGCAGTGAGTTTCAACATTTTTTGGGAGAGGAATGAGAGAATCGATCTAGGCTGATAGTGTTTTTTACATTTTCCAGGTCAAGGTTGGTCTTTTTCAGAGAGGCTTTAATACTGCCACTTTTAGTGAGTTTGGTACACATCCGGGGGTTAGGGAGCCATTTATTATGTTCAACATAGGAGGGCCAAGCACAGGAAGTAGCTCTTTCAGTAGTTTAGTTGGAATAGGGTTCAGTATGCAGCTGGAAGATTTAGAGGCCATGACTATTTTCATGAATGTGTCAAGAGATGTAGGATTAAAAAACTTGAGTTTCTCCATCGATCCTAGGTCCTGGCAGTTCTATGCTGACTCAGGACAACTAGGCTTTGGAGAAATACGCATATTCAAAGAGGACTCCGTTGAAATTTGTTTTCTAATGATAATGATATTTTCGTCAAAGAAGTTAATGAATTCATCACTGCTGAAGTGAAAGCCATCCTCTCTTGGGGAATGATGCTTTTTAGTTAGCTTTGCTTTAGTTAGCTTTGCTTTTTTGTTAGCTTTACTGTCAACTGTGGGACCTTATATAGACAGGTGTGTGCCTTTCCAAATCATGTCCAATCAATTGAATTTACCACAGTTGTAGATACAGCTCAAGGATGATCAATGGAAACAGGATGCACCTGAGCTCAATTTGGAGTGTCATAACAAAGGGTCTGAATACTTACGTAAATAAAGTATTTCAGTTTTTTTTTTTTTTTATAAATTAGCAAACATTTCTAAGAACCTGTTTGTCCTTTGTCATTGTGGGGTATTGTGTGTAGATTGATGAGGTAAAAAAAATATCTAATACATTTTAGAATAAGGCTGTAACGTAACAAAATGTGGAGAAAGTCATGCGGTCTGAATACTTCCCGAATGCTCTGTAGGTTGTAATATGTATTTTTTACTGGCTTGGCTTGACTTCCCCACTGATTTTACTACTACTGGTAGAATGTGACTAATAGAATGTGACATCACTTTGGCACCCACAATGACATCAGAAAGGTTTAACTTCCCCTCTGCGCTTACAGTTTTTCATTGGCTGAACATTTCTGAAAGCATGGACAATAAAACACATTTTTGATGGTTCTTCAAATTGATGAGTTTCTGTAAGCATTAATGTGTAATAGGGCATCATGGATGAATCACTCTGGGGGAATTATTTAGGGTGAATTGTCTCTATGTGATGTGAGTGCTTTTCTCTGTGTAAACCCCAGAGCTTTGTGTGGATGAGGGAGAAGGGTTAGCTTTCTCTAACCACATTTCCCACTTAGCAGAGGTTGCCAACAGGTCTAGGTGATGGGAGGATTTCGAGGCAGTGTGGCATGACTTGAGGCTTTGATGCTCACACACACACACACACACACACACACACACACACACACACACACACACACACACACACACACACACACACACACACACACACACACACACACACACACACACACACACACACACACACACACACACACACACACACACACACACACACACACACACACACACACACACACACACACACACACACTTGGTCGCTATGTGCCACCATCGGGATCACCCTCAACCCCCATCTCTCCCTCTCTGACCTTCTGCCCATATGCACCCCTGCCTCTCCCCCAGTCAAGCAGAATTCCCTGGCTGGCTCACTCAGATAAAGCCTTGGGTGTCTCTGGCCTGGGTTCAGAGAGATAGAGGTCCCATAGTGAAAGAACGGGGGGCTTGTTCTGTGTCCGTTATTCTGACTGACTGACTGCATTCTAGAATTTGACTGTAGTAGAATGTGACTGTAGTAGAATGTGAATGTAGTAGAATGTGACTGTAGTAGAATGTGACTGTAGTAGAATGTGACTGTAGTACAATATGACTGTAGTAGAATGTGACTGTAGTAGAATGTGACTGTAGTACAATATGACTGTAGTAGAATGTGACTGTAGTAGAATATGACTGTAGTAGAATGTAGTAGAATGTGAATGTAGTAGAATGTGACTGTAGTAGAATGTTATTGTCGTAGAATGTTACTGTAGTAGAATGTGACATTAATAGAATGTGAATGTAGTAGAATTAAGTAGAATATGACTGTCGTAGAATGTAACTGTACTAGAGTGTGACTGTAGAATGTGACTGTAGTAGAATGTGAATATAGTAGAATTTAGTAGAATATGACTGTACTAGAGTGTGACTGTAGAATGTGACTGTAGTAGAATGTGACTGTAGTAGAATGTAGTAGAATGTGAATGTAGTAGAAGATGACTGTAGTAGAATGTTATTGTCGTAGAATGTTACTGTAGTAGAATGTGACTATAATAGAATGTGAATGTAGTAGAATTAAGTAGAATATGACTGTCGTAGAATGTGACTGTAGTAGAATGTGACTGTAGTAGAATTAAGTAGAATATGACTGTAGTAGAATGTGACTGTAGTAGAGTGTGACTGTAGTAGAATGTGAATGTAGTAGAATTAAGTAGAATATGACTGTAGTAGAGTGTGACCGTAGTAGAATGTGACTGTAGTAGATTGTGACTGTAGTAGAATGTGAATGTATTAGATTTGAGTAGAATATGACTGTAGTAGAATGTGACTGTAGTAAAATGTGACTGTAGTAGAATGTAGTAGAATGTTATTGTCGTAGAATATGACCGTGGTAGACTGTGAATGTAGTAGAATCTGACTGTAGTAGAATGTGACTGTAGTAGAATGTGAATGTAGTAGAATCTGACGGTAGTAGAATGTGACTGTAGCAGAATATGACTGCAGTAGAATATGACTGTAGTAGAAGGTGACTGTAGTAGAATGTGACTGTAGTAGAGTGTGACTGTAGTATAATGTGACTGTTGTAGAATGTGACTGTAGTATAATTTGACTGTAGTAGAATGTGACTGGAGTAGAATATGACTGTAGTAGAATATAGTAAAATGTGACTGTAGTAAATAATGACTGTAGTACAATATGACTGTAGTAGAATGTAGTAGAATGTTGTTGTCGTAGAATATGACTGTAGGAGAGTGTGAGTGTAGTAAAATATGACTGTAGTAGAATGTGACTGCAGTAGAATATGACTGTAGTAGAGTGTGAATGTGGTAGAATGTGACTGTAGTAGAATGTGACAGCAGTAGAATATGACTGTAGTAGAGTGTGAATGTAGTAGAATGTGACTGCAGTAGAATATGACTGTACTAGAGTGTGACTGTAGTAGAATGTGACTGTAGTAGAATATGACTGTAGTAGAGTGTGAATGTAGTAGAATGTGACTGTAGTAGAATGTGACTGCAGTAGAATATGACTGTACTAGAGTGTGACTGTAGTAGGATGTGACTGTAGTAGAATGTAGTAGAATGTGACTGTAGTGGAATGTGACTGTAGTAGAATGTGACTGTAGGAGAATGTGTCTGCAGTATAATGTGACTGTAGTATAATATGACTGTAGTAGAATGTGACTGTAGTAGAGTGTGAATGTAGTAGAATGTGACTGTAGTGGAATGTGACTGCAGTAGAATATGACTGTACTAGAGTGTGACTGTAGAATGTGACTGTAGTAGAATGTGACTGTAGTAGAATGTAGTACAATGTGACTGTAGTAGAATGTGACTGTAGTAGAATATGACTGCAGTAGAATATGACTGTAGTAGAAGGTGACTGTAGTATAATGTGACTGTTGTTGACTGTGACTGTAGTATAATTTGACTGTAGTAGAATGTGACTGGAGTAGAATATGACTGGAGTAGAATATAGTAGAATGTGACTGTAGTAGAATATGACTGTAGTAGAATGTGACTGTAGTAGAATGTGACTGTCGTCAAATGTGACTGTAGTAGAATGTAGTAGAATGTTGTTGTTGTAGAATATGACTGTAGTAGAGTGTGAGTGTAGTAAAATATGACTGTAGTAGAATATGACTGCAGTAGAATATGACTGTAGTAGAGTGTGAATGTGGTAGAATGTGACTGTAGTAGAATGTGACTGCAGTAGAATATGACTGTAGTAGAGTATGAATGTAGTAGAATGTGACTACAGTAGAATATGACTGTACTAGAGTGTGACTGTAGTAGAATGTGACTGTAGTAGAATGTGACTGTAGTAAAATGTGACTGTAGTAGAATGTTATTTTCGTAGAATATGACCGTAGTAGACTGTGAATGTATTAGAATCTGACTGTAGTAGAATGTGACTGTAGTAGAATGTGACTGGAGTAGAATGTAGTAGAATGTGACTGTAGTAGAATGTGACTGCAGTAGAATGTGACTGTAGTAGAATTTGACTGTAGTAGAATGTGACTGCAGTAGAATGTGACTGTAGTAGACTATGACTGTAGTGGAACGTGACATTAGTAGAATGTGACTGTAGTAGAATGTGACTGTAGTAGAATATGACTGTAGTAGAATATGACTGTAGTGGAATGTTACTATAGTAGAATTTGACTGCAGTAAAATGTGACTGCAGTAGAATGTAGAAGAATGTGACTGTAGTAGAATGTGACTGTAGTAGAATGTGAATGTAGTAGAATGTGAATATAGTAGAATTGAGAAGAATGTGACTGTAGTAGAATATGACTGTACTAGAGTGTGACTGTAGTAGAATGTGACTGTAGTAGAATGTGACTGTAGTAAAATGTGACTGTAGTAGAATGTTATTTTCGTAGAATATGACCGTAGTAGACTGTGAATGTATTAGAATCTGACTGTAGTAGAATGTGACTGTAGTAGAATGTGACTGGAGTAGAATGTAGTAGAATGTGACTGTAGTAGAATGTGACTGCAGTAGAATGTGACTGTAGTAGAATGTGACTGTAGTAGAATGTGACTGCAGTAGAATGTGACTGTAGTAGACTATGACTGTAGTAGAATATGACTGTAGTAGAATATGACTGTAGTGGAATGTGACTGTAGTAGAATGTGACTGTAGTAGAATATGACTGTAGTAGAATATGACTGTAGTAGAATGTGACTGTAGTGGAACGTGACATTAGTAGAATGTGACATTAGTAGAATGTGGCTGTAGTAGAATGTGACTGTAGTAGAATATGACTGTAGTAGAATATGACTGTAGTGGAATGTGACTGTAGTAGAATTTGACTGCAGTAAAATGTGACTGCAGTAGAATTGAGAAGAATGTGACTGTAGTAGAATATGACTGTAGTAGAGTGTGAATGTAGTAGAATGTGACTGTAGTAGAATGTGACTGCAGTAGAATATGACTGTACTAGAGTGTGACTGTAGTAGAATGTGACTGTAGTAGAATGTGACTGTAGTAAAATGTGACTGTAGTAGAATGTAGTAGACTGTTATTGTTGTAGAATATGACCGTAGTAGAATGTGAATGTAGTAGAATCTGACTGTAGTAGAATGTGACTGTAGTAGAATGTGACTGGAGTATAATGTAGTAGAATGTGACTGTAGTAGAATGTGACTGCAGTAGAATGTGACTGTAGTAGAATGTGACTGTAGTAGAATGTGACTGCAGTAGAATGTGACTGTAGTAGAATATGACTGTAGTGGAATGTGACATTAGTAGAATGTGACTGCAGTAGAATGTGACTGTAGTAGAATGTGACTGTAGTAGAATATGACTGTAGTAGAATATGACTGTAGTGGAATGTGACTGTAGTAGAATTTGACTGCAGTAAAATGTGACTGCAGTAGAATGTAGAAGAATGTGATTGTAGTAGAATGTGACTGTAGTAAAATGTGACTGTAGTAGAATGTGACTGTAGTAAAATGTGACTGTAGTAGATTATGACTAGTAGAATGTGACTGTAGTAGATTATGACTGTAGTAGAATGTGACCGTAGTAGAACGTGACTGCAGTAGACTGTGACTGTAGTAGAATGTGACTGTAGTCGATTATGGCTGTAGTAGAATATGACTGTAGTAGATAGTGACTGAGGTAGAATATGACTGCAGTAGAATGTGACTGTAGTAGAATGTGACTGTAGTCGATTATGGCTGTAGTAGAATATGACTGTAGTAGATAGTGACTGAGGTAGAATATGACTGCAGTAGAATGTGACTGTATTAGAATGTGACTGGAGTAGAATGTGACTGTAGTAGAATATAGTAAAATGTGACTGTAGTAGAATGTAGTAGAATGTTGTTGTTGTAGAATATGACTGTAGTAGAGTGTGAGTGTAGTAAAATATGACTGTAGTAGACTATGACTGCAGTAGAATATGACTGTAGTAGAGTGTGACTGTAGTAGAATGTGACTGTAGTAAAATGTGACTGTAGTAGAATGTAGTAGAATGTTATTGTCGTAGAATATGACCGACCGTAGTAGACTGTGAATGTAGTAGAATGTGACTGTAGTAGAATGTGACTGTCGTATCCTTTCTGTAGTAGAATGTAACTGTGGTAGAATTTAGAAGAATGTGAATGTAGTAGATTGTGACATCACTTTGGCATCCACAATGACATCAGAAGAGTTTATCTTCTCCCCCGGCACCTACAGATTTTCATTGGCTGAACATTTCTGAAAGCACGGACAATAAAACACATTTTTGATAGTTCTTCAAATTGATGAGTTTCTTTGAGCCTTAATGTGTAAGAGTGAATCACTCTGGTTGACTGTGTTCATCGACAGATTGTATCCTCCTCTTCGAAAGTATCTCTCTAAATCCCTCAGCCTCCGCACCTCTTTGATTCAGAGGGGTTGGGTTAAATGCGGAAGACACATTTCGTTTGAATGCATTCAGCTGACTAGGTATCCCCCTTTCCCTTTCTTTTTCTATATTTCACCCCCACTAACCATGTCTTTATTATTCTCCCTTTCTCTCTCTCTCTCTCTCTCTCTCTCTCTCTCTCTCTCTCTCTCTCTCTCTCTCTCTCTCTCTCTCTCTCTCTCTCTCTCTCTCTCTCTCTCTCTCTCTCTCTCTCTCTCCCCCCTCCTGTCCTCTCTCTTCTCTCCCTCGCTCTCTTCTCTCCCTCTCTCTCTTCTCTCCCACCCTCTCCCCCTCCTGCTCTTCTCTCTCTCTCTTCTCTTCTCTCCCTCTCTCTCTTCTCTCCCACCCTCTCCCCCTACTGCTCTTCTCTCTCTCTCTTCTCTCCCTCTCTCTCTTCTCTCCCACCCTCTCCCCCTCCTGCTCTTCTCTCTCTCTCTCTCTCTCTCTCTCTCTCTCTCTCTCTCTCTCTCTCTCTCTCTCTCTCTTCTCTCCCTCTCTCTCTTCTCTCCCACCCTCTCCCCCTCCTTCTCTTCTCTCTCTCTGTGCTTAGACAGCAGTAATAAAACAGTAAGGGGGAAGCCAGCTACTATCTGATTGGGTTAGAGTTCTGAATACCTCAAACCATCCACCCCATCCTCCTCACCCCCTCTTCCTCCCCCCTCCGCTCCATTCCTTTAACAAGGGACATTATCTGCCATCCCATCCCATGCATTAGCTGACTGGGAGGAGGAGATGAGAAGAGGAGGAAAGGAGAGGAGGGGAAGGTGCGTCACTACTGCAGCCTGTATCATACCTGCCCCCCCCCCCCCCCTCCCTCCCTGAGCAGCAGTCAGATAGCAGCCATTACTGTCAGCTTTGTATGCTCCTAATTGGCCCTGATAGAAGCCTGTCTCCCCGGAGGGAGGGCCCACAGATTCAATTAAGAGCCCTGATTGGGCGCTGTAAATATTTAAGGCAGGGGTCTGAAAAGTGGTTGACTCACCAAGGAGGTCCCCACGGGATAAAAACTGGTTGAATCAGCATTGTTTCCACGTCATTTAAACCCCCAAATGTATGTGATGACGTTGAATCAATGTGGAAAACTGATTGTTTTGCAAAAAGTCATCAACGTCAGGGCATCTCGTTTTTTTCCAACCCAACTTTTAACCTAAATCCAATGGCATGGTGAAATGTTTTGCTGATTTCACGTTGAATTCACGTTAGATTTACCAAATGTAAATCAAAACTAGATGTTGAACTGACGTTTGTGCCCAGTGGGTCTACACTTCCTGGAAAAGTTACAATAAACAGCGTCAGATAGAACAAGAGGGTAAGGTGAAGGACATTTCTCCATACACTCACATACACTCACATCATCTTCACACATTTGTTCTCTAAAGGGTTGACTTACTATAACTTCAGTCAGTGGAGCGTCCTATAAGTGTGAATGTGTGCCTGTGTGTGCATGTGGGTGTGTATGTGTGTGTCTGTGTCTGTGTGTGTCTCAGTTAATCCCAGGCTTTCCTCTTCATCCGTCCTTCTCTCCCGCTCCACTCAGATTAACTAACACTGGGCCTGCAGTCTGCTCTTTCTGCTCACAACCACAATCCCTAGAGTACAGGGGGAGAGAGGGAGGGAGGGAGAGAGAGAGAGGGGGTAGGGAAGGAGGGTGCGGGTAGAGGCTAAGGGGGGAAGGAAAGAGGGAGGGGTCGGGAGGGTGGGATAGATGGATGGATGGATGGAGTGACTAAGGGGGGAAGGAGAGAGGGAGGGGGAGGGATGGAGTGTGGGTGGGAAAAAGAGGCTGAGGGGGAAGAAGAGAGGGAGGGAGGGGGAGTGAGAGCTCATACTGCTCAGGAAAGAAACAAACAAAGTAGACAGACAGATAAGTCCCGTTTATACCTGGTGCTAACATGGGTCCTTTCTCCTGATCTTGTCCACATTCTGAATGTGCCCACATTTCCAGAAATGTATCTACACATGGTATCAAAATGTGTCTGTTATCTGTCCACTGTGTCTGCATTGTGACCAGATTTCCTGGTCCCTTCCTTTATGCAAATTATTTCACAGCAATTCTTTTAAAATATTATTTATTTATTGTAAGACACAAATTCATGACTAGTCAATGGTTCCACTTGTCAATGATTTAAGAGGGAGGAATAATGATGTCTAGATCTGTCTACACATGTAAGATATCCAGACACAATGTGTGTCTGACTACCACTGGAGGTGGGCATGGTGATCTGATCCCAATCGACCACAACATGTCTTTTGATTGTCTACACCCATCTGAAAATGTGGGCACAATCAGAATTTGGACAAGATCGCATGTTAGAACCAGGTATAAACGGGGCTGTAGGAAGGGATAGAGAGAGAGGATGAGATCAAAGAGAGTGTGTGTCGTCAGTGTGCAGAAAAGAAAAGATGTCCCAGGTCGAGTTATTATAAATATCATTGTTCTGCTGGAATGACTTTGTAGAGCGTGTCTATGGAGATGATTCAGTTCTCAGAAGGGTATAGGATGGCCCAATGTGGCTCATAAAACATTGAGTTTTATCTATTGGATTTATGGAGTCTATCTTGCAGTGAACATCAATAGAAAATGTGGTGTTTAGTGAGCAAACATTCATTTGAATAACCAACATCTGTGGTCTTTCTGATATCCCTGTGTCTACAAAAGAGGCTTTGTCTGAATCCAGTGTGTGTGTGTGTGTGTGTGTGTGTGTGTGTGTGTGTGTGTGTGTGTGTGTGTGTGTGTGTGTGTGTGTGTGTGTGTGTGTGTGTGTGTGTGTGTGTGTGTGTGTGTGTGTGTGTGTGTGTCTCTATACACTGAGGGAACAAAATTATAAACGCAACATGTAAAGTGTTGGTCCCATGTTTCATGAGCTGAAATAAAATATCCCAGAAATGTTCCATATGCGCACAAAAAGCTTATTTCTCAAAAATGTTTTGCACAAATTTGTTTACATCCCTGTTAGTGAGCATTTCTCCTTTGCCAAGATAATCCATCCACCTGACAGGTGTGCCATATCGAGAAGCTGATTAAACAGCATGATCATTACATAGTTGCACCTTGTGCTGGGGACAATGAAAGGCCTCTCAGAGTTGTCACACAACACAATGCCACAGATGTCTCAAGTTTTGAGGGAGCGTGCAACTGGCATGCTGACTGTAGGAATGTCCACCAAAGATGGGTTAGAAAATTGAATGTTAATTTCTCTATGATAAGCCACCTCCAACATCGTTTTAGAGATTTTGGCAGTACGCTCAACCAGCCTCACAACCGCAGATCACGTGTAACAACCGCAGACCACATCCGGCTTCTTCACCTACAGGATCGTCTGAGACCAGCCACCTGGACATCTGATGAAACTGAGGAGTATTTCTGTCTGTAATAAAGCCCTTTTGCTGTGAAGAACTCATTCTGATTGGCTGTGCCTGGCTCCCCAGTAGGTGGGCCTGGCTCCCAAGTGGCCCAACAGTGGCTGTGCCCCTGCCCGGTAATGTGAAATCCATAGATTAGGGCCTAATGTATTTATTTCAATTGACTGATTTCCTTATGTGAACTGTAACTCAGTAAAATTGTTGAAATTGATTCGTTTACATTTTTGTTCAGTATATATGCGTTGGGGACATGTCTTAATGCGCTGATACTCAGTCTATTGGCTTGTTGACACTTTGGGGTCAGTGTGATGCTGCTGGAATGGCGCGTGTGACAGAGTGGAACTCTTTATTATCCCCCTGTAATGGTCTCATCGCTGAAGGCTTTCTTCTCTTCCATCTCTCCCTCCCTTCCCCCTTCTCTCTACTATCCTCCTCTCTCTCCATCATTCTTTACCCTTTTCTGTCTCTTCCCGCCTTTCTCTCTCCCTCCCTTTCTTCGTTTTCCACTGCTATGTCCTCCTCACCCCATCTCTCTTTCCCCTCAACCCCTGATATTTATTACAGATCCTTTCATCTTCCTACTTCTGTTTCTCTTCATGACTCTCTCCATCTCTACCTTTTTCCATTTCTCTCTCTCTCCATCTCTACCTTTTTCCATTTCTCTCTCTCTCCATCTCTACCGTTATTCCATTTTTCTCTCTGTCCATCTCTACCGTTTTCCATTTCTCTCTCTCCATCTCTACCTTTTTCCATTTCTCTCTCTCCATCTCTACCTTTTTCCATTTCTCTCTCTCTCCATCTCTACCTTTTTCCATTTCTCTCTCTCTCCATCTCTACCTTTTTCCATTTCTCTCTCTCCATCTCTACCTTTTTCCATTTCTCTCTCTTCATCTCTACCTTTTCCCATTTCTCTCTCTCTCCATCTCTACCTTTTTCCATTTTTCTCTCTGTCCATCTCTACCGTTTTCCATTTCTCTTTCTCCATCTCTACCTTTTTCCATTTCTCTCTCTCCATCTCTACCTTTTTCCATTTCTCTCTCTCTCCATCTCTACCTTTTTCCATTTCTCTCTCTCCATCTCTACCTTTTTCCATTTCTCTCTCTCTCCATCTCTACCTTTTTCCATGTCTCTCTCTCTCCATCTCTACCTTTTTCCATTTCTCTCTCTCCATCTCTACCTTTTTCCATTTCTCTCTCTCTCCATCTCTACCTTTTTCCATGTCTCTCTCTCTCCATCTCTACCTTTTTCCATTTCTCTCTCTGTCCATCTCTACCGTTTTCCATTTCTCTCTCTCCATCTCTACCTTTTTCCATTTCTCTCTCTCTCCATTTCTACCTTTTTCCCTTTCTCTCTCTCTCTCCATCTCTACCTTTTTCTATTTCTCTCCCTCTCCATCTCTCCCTTTTTCCATTTCTCTCTCTCATCTCTACCTTTTTCCATTGCTCTCTCTCTCCATCTCTACCTTTTTCCATTGCTCTCTCTCTCCATCTCTCCATTTTTCCATTTCTCTCTCTCTCCATCTCTACCTTTTTCCATTTCTATCTCCTCGTTTCTATTTTCCCATCCTCATCTCTCATTCCAATATACTGGACGTCTCCCTCTCTGTCTCCACATCTCTCTGTATCTTTTCCACAATACAGTACTCGTTCTTCTGTTCGTCACCATTCCCTGCTTTCCGAGTCTATGATTCTCCTCCATTTCATTTCTTAATTTCTCTTCTCCACTTTGGACCATGTCTCAATTTACCTCTCCACCTCCATATTTCTTTCTATTCAGACTGACACTCCTCTTCTCTCTACTCAATACTTTCAATTTGCTCTCCTCTTCTTTAATCTTCCACTCCATTCATCCCTTGGTTTTAGAATCATCTCTCTCCTCCACCACCTCCTCTTCCCCCCATCACTCTACTAGTTTGAGAAACAGGGTTATTCTCTGAGAAGGCTGCAATGAGACTGTGTGTGTGTGTGTTTACCTGCACGGTAAGTTTTTATGTGTTGAATCATTTAATGTCTTGCTATTGTGAATGATTGGATTTTGTGTAATGGTTGTAAAACAACATCTTTGCATATTTCATGTCAGCAACAGAGCGACAGCAATTGAAATGCTCTGCCGCCCTTAACTTCTACTGTAATCTCTCCATTGACGTACACACACACACACACACACACACACACACACACACACACACACACACACACACACACACACACACACACACACACACACACACACACACACACACACACACACACACACACACACACACACACACACACACACACACACACACACACACACACACACACACACACACACACAGCGTAACTGGCACTGGTCTCTATCACGTGGTCATTGCATCTCCGCCATCTCTCGTGGACTCTATTTGCTGAAGCTGGCAGACATAAATTACATCTGCTCATTCCCCATGCAGCACTATGGCAAAGTGCATTAAATAACTTATTCACTGCAAACTGGAGAATACATACACAAGGTAAACAGAGAACGGCTGCGAGTGTATGTGTTTGTGTGTGTGTGTGCGACAGAGTGAGAGCGAGAGAGTACATGTTTGTCACTGCAGTACTTCATATGCACGTCTCTCTCTTTCTCCCAGTTGCGCTCTCTCTCACCTGTTCATTTGTTGGAGTTTGACAGCTCTCATTATTGCCTTGGCAGTAGCTCAGCTTGTCCTCCCAGAATTTGAAAAGAGAGACCGAGATCGAGAACGCAGAGTGAGAGTGTTAGAGAGAGAGAGAAAGAGATGTAGATGAAGGAGGGAGAGAGAGGGAAGTAGACGGAGGGAGAGTGAACGAGAGAGACCCCTTGGCCTTGTAGCATAATTGAAAGCACTCGACAATTACCGTGAAGTGCAACACCATCTGACAGACGTAGTGACATTGAGATGTGTTTATAGAGAACCATACAGACAGCATTCAATGACGGGAGGCTAAAATGGTGAACAACTAACATATCAAGCCCAGAATCACTAATGACACGGTCATACTAACATATCAAGCCCAGAATCATTGATGACACGGTCATACTAACATATCAAGCCCAGAACACTGATGACACGGTCATACTAACATATCAAGCCCAGAATCACTGATGACACAGTCATACTAACATATCAAGCCCAGAATCACTGATGACACGGTCATACTAACATATCAAGCCCAGAATCACTGATGACACGGTCATACTAACATATCAAGCCCAGAATCACTGATGACACGGTCATACTAACATATCAAGCCCAGAATCACTGATGACACGGTCATACTAACATATCAAGCCCAGAATCACTGATGACACGGTCATACTAACATATCAAGCCCAGAATCACTGATGACACGGTCATACTAACATATCAAGCCCAGAATCACTGATGACACGGTCATACTAACATATCAAGCCCAGAATCACTGATGACACAATCATACAAGTCTGTTTTAATAAATTCAGGTTTGTGGTATATCGTTGTGTAATGCTCAGCTATTGTTACAGGTAGTTAAATTCAGGGCATGGAGGCCAAAATGAGTCTGTTATTTTA
>NC_092092.1:56179017-56186517 GCF_045679555.1 Salvelinus alpinus | reverse complement strand
GAGAGAGAGGGAGAAAGGGAGGGGAGGGGGGAGGTATGATATTCAGTGGTTAATAACTCAGAGGAGGTAGAAACATATTAATAAACACAAACAAACATGAAACAGCACATACACACTCTCTCTGCTCATCTAGAAGAATACACACACACAGAACACACAAACAACCCAACACAACACACACCACACACAAAACACACACACAACAGACACACAACACACACATAACACACACCAGCCCTGGGCAGAAAATAGTTGTATTTTATAATTAAGTTGAAAACACCAACTTTTCAAATACTTGAGGTAGAAGAATATAAAAGGTAACTATTTTATTGGACATTCAAATACAGGTATCAGAAAAACTTAATGGCAGCCTCCTGGTCGTCTTTCAGTTCTACAAAAACAAAATAGCATACAGTACAGTAAACACTGCAGTAATACAGTATACAAGATAAACATCTTAGAAAATAGTATAGCTCCCAATTTCATACATACAGTAATACATGAAACATTTACTTTGTTTCCCCGTACAGTATGTATTGGAATCCACAGTCTTTACTGTGATTTATGTTGTTCTACTGTCAAGTAGTAAAGGTAGTAGATAATTCCAATGTCTGCAGTACAAACCTATTCTCATTTTGGAACCCGAATAAGGGATGCTACGGTGAAGCGGCTCAGACTGGGCAGCACTCTCTGCTCAGACTCTCTCAAGGTCAAACCATGGTTGACCACATGGTCAGATTACTCTCCTTGTTCCTGGTCTATCGCCACCTCTACCTCTACCTCTCTCTGCCAAGTTTGCGTCCATTGTTCTCCAAACACAGGAGTACTCACCTGTAGCCTTTTAATACATACCAAAGATTTGATTGCAAAGTGAACATTTACGCAATTAGTGTTTGCACGTGTACAGAGTGAAAGTGATCAATTGGTAATTGAGCTTAGCATGTTGAACAGTGTTGCTTTTCAGTTTCACACAAGAGATTTTAGTTGTGAAGGTTGTGCCAAAGGTAGAGAACTGTGTGTTGTGTTTTGCCAAATGTTCGTTGTAGAATTGCAATCTGAGTGTAAAGCAAAACATGTGCCAGTAGTATTGTAGATGTGGTGTCTGGTTCTGATAAATGAGTTACAGGTCTGGGTCTTTGTGCCTCATGCACCAGTTTTAGTGTGTAAACAACTGGAAAAACTGTAAGGTTCATATCTAAGAGCTCTCCAAAACTGCTTATGATCATATATTTAGACTGTTATAGTTTTTGGTTCTTCATCAAATATTTGTCAGCCATCAAATAGTATTTGGTTTTCTGAGAGGTATTCAAAATACTTTCAACTATTACTTGTTTTTCTGATACCTGTATTTGAATGTCCATGAAAATAGTTACCTTTTAGTTGTTATTCTATAAAAACTATATTCTACTACCTTGAATATTTGAAAAGTTGTATTTTCATATAAACGATAAAATACAACTATTTTCTGCCCAGGGCTGGTGTGTGTTATATGTGTTGTGTGTTTTGTGTGTGTTGTGCGAGTTACAGGTCTGGGTCATTGTGCCTCATGGGTGTAACGCTCGTCTTCCTCCTCGTCTGAAGAGGAGCATGGATCGGACCAAAACGCAGCGTGGGTTGAATACATATCTTTTTTATTATGTAAACGAAGACGGAAAAAACACTTAAACAAACTACAAAACAAATAAACGACGTGAACAAACGAACGAACGAAAACAGTACCGTGTGGCGCACAAACACAGACACGGCAACAATCCCCCAACAACAAACAGTGAGAACAGCCTACCTTAATATGGTTCTCAATCAGAGGAAACGTAAAACACCTGCCCCTGATTGAGAACCATATCAGGCTAGTTGACAACCCAACATAGAAACACATAACATAGAATGCCCACCCAGCTCACGTCCTGACCAACTAAACAAGACTAAACAAAGGAAATAAGGTCAGGAACGTGACAATGGGCCAATTTTAGTGTGTAAACAATTGGGAAAAACTGTGAAACTTTAGAGACTCACTGATGTTGCCAGTGAACTTTACTATTCAGCAATTACAGTATTTATTGTCATTTCAGAGACTCATGGGGTTGGATGCAAGTTTCATCCCCCAAAAACTCAAATTCATAGACGAAGCTGGATTCAATTTAGCGAAGACGAGGAGGAGAGGAAGGAACATCATGCCATCATTGAGGTACCTGGCCACGTTGGGGGAAATGTCACCATATGTGCAGCTATGAGCCACAATGGGGTCCTCCACTGCCATGCCACCCTTGGACCATATAACACTGCCCACCTCCTTCATTTCCTGAACACCTTACATGACAACCTTTTTCAGCCAGAGCAGAGAGGGCCAGGTGATCCTGAGCAGCAAATGTATGTTCTATTTTGGGACAACGTGACTTTTCATCAGGCTGCTCAGGTCTGCAACTGGTTCCATCATGATTTTTTATTTTTGTTATTTAACTAGGCAAGTCAGTTAAGAACAAATTCTTATTTATGATGACGGCCTACACCGGCCAAACTCGGACAACACTGGGCCAATTGTGCGCCGCCCTATGGGACTCCCAATCACGGCCGGTTGTGATACAGCCTAGATTTGAAACAGGATGCCTGTAGTGATGCCTTTAGCACTAAGATGCAGTGCCTTAGACCGCTGCACCACACGGGAGCCCAACCATCCCAGGTTTGCAATTCTCTATCTCCCCCTATATTCCCCACTTCTCAAACCCATTGGGAGTTGTTTTCAGCATGGCGCTGGAAGGTGTATGATCGCAAACCCCGTGAACGTATGGCCTTTCTCCAGGCAATGGAGGAGGCCTGTGGTGACTGTCAGGGGTGGATGTGTCATGCCATAAGATTTTTCCCCCGCTGTCTTTCCAAGGACAATACCGCCTGTGATGTTGATGCAAATCTGTAGCCGGACCAAAACACAAGACATGACTGATTTTGTTCTCGCAATGGAGTATTTGTTTCTTGACTTATGATTTTGATTTTACTGTATTTTGAAAGTTTATTTATTCCATACAATTGATCTAACATACAGTACTGTAGTACAAATAGGCCTATTTTTCTTCCTTTGCATATGCTAAATATTTTTACTGTATGTGTGCTTACAGTATGCTGATTGACATGTATCGAGTCATGTTGAAATATAAAACATACATTTCTGCATTTGTGTTCCTTTCTTGTTTGAGTACACACAAACAATTTACAGTATGAAAACAAAATCTTAGTCTTCACACTGAAATAGGTTCTGATAGTAGTGTTCTGAATACGTCACATTCGTGTTCTCGTTTGTCACTAAGTTAGACTAATTTGATGTGTGTGTTTCTCATTTGTGTGCGGAGTTTCATTTTGAGCAGGGAGTACATGATTTTGATTGCTGTGTATTATTTTGCAAGATGTCTGTGGGGTTTGGGGAAATTGTAGTTTCAGCAAACGTGCGTTAACAATTGGGAAAAACTGTAATATAGCCTATCACTTATAATGAAATACACCAGGGACATGGAATCACCAAAACATTAGAGTAGACCACTTTTGAAGCTTCAAAATGACTAACACATATATTTTCATAACGAGTGATACATACATGTATGGTAATCCAGTAACACTTGACAATTTCTTCTACATGTTGTGCTTTGCAATTATTCCAATAGCAACGTTGTTGTTACATAGGACTTTGTAATTGCATAATAATGGAGTTATTACATAAGTGGAATAGTCACATAAGTAGGTACCAAAACTATCAGCTCATTGCTACGCAATTAAAATGCAATTACCAAAGTATTAGGTTACAACACACTAATAAAATGTTGCTTGAAAAGCAACTACGGTTTTATGGTAAAAGTGTTACTGAGAATAGTAACAGTAACAAATGTCTATTAAGGGTCATAAGGAAACTAAATATCCCAAAACTGCCAATCAACTACAGCCACGGTTGGTGGAAATACATGTTCGTTTTTTATTCTGAGAAAACTATCCCGTTAACGATGGTATAGACAAAGAGGATCAACGTTGTTTTTGCTTGCTGTTTACAAATGGCTTTCAATTTCTCTACAGTATTTTTAGGTATCATAAAATTAATTACAGCTTTCGACCATTTCAGTGGCATGTTAGAAGATTCATATAGTAGTTGAGCATCACAACTTATATATACTTATCTGTACAAAACAGCATTGGTTAAATGGTTTGACTTGATTTTGTACACCTGGGGCAATGGACATTCAGGAGAATGGACATTTACAGACTGTTCATAAAGAAATGCATTTTGTAGATCAAATATGACTGTCAGATAGACTGGAATAGTATGGGAGATTGTGTGTGCTCTATTCATTCTATCTTCAACATGCAGTTCCAGATACAGCCCTGCCATTAATTGAAGGCAGCCAATCCAATAGTTCCTGAGATCTGTATTAAAATATCTACTTTTCAATATTTATTCAAATAGTTTAAAAAAGTTATAACTTTCCGACATCTTTATTCAAATAGATTTTAAAAGTAGTCAATTTTTGGGATCTGTATTCAAAGTAACTATTTGTCCCCCAAAACGACATTTTGTTCAGAAAGCATAGTTCAACCATAGCTAGTTATCCCAGGTCTGACACACTTTATTGCTACCGAGTAAACGGTAGGTCCTTTTTGTTTGTTAAAACTTGAGGCCCCCACCCGGCAGTATTCATGATGTTCATATTGATAACGGAGCTTGCATCAGAAGATGAGTATCATCTTGGCCCTGCAGGACTGACATTATCTACAGTGATTGGCACTCTGATGTGTACAGTACAGCAACCCAACAGGCTCCATTAATTAATAAATCAATTGTAAAGTTTGACTACTGCAGTCAGTCACAGACCCAGCCAAACGCTGTTAGTCAGCATCACAGTGATCACTTACAGTGCTGTGTAAAATGTGTTCTCTCTATCTCGATCTCTCTCTCTCTCTGTCTCTCGGCACACCCTTTCTCTCAGACATAGACACCCACCCACCAACCACCCTCACATGCAGTTTATTCTTTTAATAATGATTGTGCCCGGGAGTTGATTTCACGAGCCTCTAGGAGAGAACAGTCTTTTGTGGTGTTTTGTTTATTGTCTCACGGGGGGAAGAATGAAAAAATAGACAAAACCAACGGGTGTGTGGTGGTAGCGATTGTAATGAGGCTGAAGGAGAATGTGTGTGTGTGTGTGTGTGTGTGTGTGTGTGTGTGTGTGTGTGTGTGTGTGTGTGTGTGTGTGTGTGTGTGTGTGTGTGTGTGTGTGTGTGTGTGTGTGTGTGTGTGTGTGTGTATAATCTTGCTCATTGTTGTGTAATGGTTAGACACAGAGGCAGAGACGAAGATTCAATTACTGTAGTCTGTTCTTATTCACAGCCCATGGCAGTACACACTCAAACATACGTTTGTTTAACTATCCTTGTGTGGACCAAACAATTGAATCCCATTCAAAATCCTATTTTCCCTAACCCCTAAACCGAACCTAACCCTAACCTTAACCCTAACCTTAACTCCAAACCCCAGCCCCTAACCCGAATTATAACCCTAACCCTAATGTAACCCTCACCCTAACAACTAAGTCTAAAATAACCTTTTTTTCCCCTTCTGGGGACAAGAGAAATGTCCCCACAATTTTCCTTGTTTTACTATTTTTTGTGAGGACAAGAATTGTAAAAACACACACAAGCATTTACACACAGTTGAATTACCGCCTCACATTTCATACATTTCACTAGCTTGACAGGAGCTTAAATATTGTTCAGTGTGTGTGTATGTGTGAGTGTGTGTGCATGCATGCATGCGTGTGTGTGTGTGTGTGTGTGTGTGTGTGTGTGTGTGTGTGTGTGTGTGTGTGTGTGTGTGTGTGTGTGTGTGTGTGTGTGTGTGTGTGTGTGTGTGTGTGTGTGTGTGTGTGTGTGTGTGTGTGTGTGTGTGTGTGTGTGTGTGTGCATACATGCCTCACACATTAACACTCCAAAACAAAGTAATTTGAATATCCCCAAGGAGCAATAACCAAATCTGCCAAAGATAAAATAATGATAATTCTATGAAAAGCAATCTTGGGGCATTTTGTGATTATGATTATTTATTTGAGCCCACGGTACAGTCGGCCCCAGAATAAACGCCACTATCGATCGGTTTTAAGATATGAAAACACCTACAGGCCTCACATCACTCCTACCTGTCTCTCACCTGCTTTCTCTCTCTCCTTCTCCCTCCCTCTTTTCCTGTTCCTCTCTCTCGGTCTCCCTGTGTGACCCAGCCTAGCCCAACCTAGCCTGCCCAACCCAGCCAAGCCTGACCTTGCCTAACCCAGCCAAGCCTAGCCCAGCAAGCCTAGCCAAACCCATCCAGCCCAGCCAAGCCCAACCCATCCTAGCCCAACCCAGCCTAGCCCATCCTAGCCTAACCCAGCCCAGCATAGCCCAGCTAAGCCTAACCCATCCAGCCCAGCCCAACCCAGCCTAACCCAGCCCAGCCAAGCCCAACCCAGCCTATCCTAGCCTAACCCAGCCCAGCCTAGCCAAGCCTAACCCATCCAGCCCAGCCAAGCCCAACCCAGCCTAGCCCAACCCAGCCCAGCCAAGCCCAACCCAGCCAAGCCTAACCCAGCCTAGCCTAACCCATCCAGCCCAGGCTAGCCCAACCCAGCTAAATCCAGTCCTGCTTAGCAATATGTATTACCATAACAACCTAAGTGACAAGCCTGTCCTCTTTCCCTCCCTACTCACCAAACAACCCTCATCATTGAGAGAGAGAGAGAGAGAGAGTTGTCTAATGAAAGTTGGAGAGGAGAACAGAGGGAGGGAACAGAGTGATAGACATTAAAAAAGAGTGATGACCAGCGAGGAAGGAGATGTAGTTATGAATTATTTACATGCGTGAGGGATTTACAGTATGTCAGCTGGTCAGATATCGACCCTCTCCCCTCTCTCTGTTGTCTGCACCCTTTCCTCTCATCTCTCTCCTCCTCCACCCTCTAACCTCTCTTCTTCTCACCTCTCAACTCACCTGATCTTTCTGTTTCACCTCCCATCTACCCTCCTCTAACCCTCACCACTTCTCTAGCTTGCTCTCCCCCTTGTCTCTCTGCACTACCTCATCTCTAGAAAAAGAGAAGAGAGTGACCTGACTATGGAGAGAGACAGATGGAGAGAGATAGGAAGAGAGCAATATAGTGCCTAACATTGTGATTGACTGATTTGTGGGTGATTAACTATAATTTCTGTCACAGTCATGTTGTTGGGGGAATTTAGAATGCTATTGGGAAATGTTAAGGTCTCAAATATGACTGGGAGGGGATGTAATAGAACTGTAGAGTATTGACAGAAAAAGAGAGAGAGAGAGGCAGAGAGAAATAAATAAAGAGAGAGATAATGAGATAGAGATAAAGAGAGAGAGAGAGAAAGAGAGAGAGAGAGAGCAAGAGAGAGACACAAACAACAAGCGTGTGGTTAAAATTGTCTGAGAGACAAGGCAAGAAGGGCATTCTATGCCATCAAAAGGAACATAAA